>NC_133770.1:301644603-301664861 GCF_003597395.2 Chelonoidis abingdonii | reverse complement strand
TGTTGCTAGGGTAAAAATCTTCCGACGAACGTGCACGCGGCGCGCACACACCTAACTGGAATGGATATGAGCAACACATCTCGAAGAACAACAGTTACAAAGGTGAGTAACCGTCTTTTTTTTTGGAATTGATGTTTTACACTCAGGCCCTCTTCACAGTACAAGCGAGTTTTTGTAAGCAGCTGGAAGAACTGTTAACCAGTCAGACGTAACACACCTGTGTTTGTGTCTGTGCAGACCTTTCTGCCATTGCAATCCCTTTTGTACATCTCCATCAGCAACACTGCTAAATTGTGTTTGTATTGGTACATTCTGCGAAAATCTGGGCAACTGTCTTTTATAGTGCCTCAGTAGGTTACAGAGTTCAGAAAAAACTCTGATTAATGTTAAATTTGGAAAATGGTTCACCACTGCTAGACACATGTAACTGTTATATAGCAACTCTGAAAGCCTAGGCACATAAATAGATTTGAAATTCTTTCCTTTTGCATTATCCAGCTGGAGCTTCCACTTAATATTTCTAAGGGCTTGTCTCAACTTACCAGGGGATCGACGCACGGTGATTGATCCACCGGGGGTCGATTTAGCGAATACATGCTAAATCGACCACCGATCGCTCTCCCGTCGACTCTGGTACTCTACTGGAACAAGAAGCATAAGGTAAGTCAATGGGACGGTTTCTCCCATCGATCTAGTGCGGTGTAAACACTGCAATAAGTCGACCTACGGTACGCTGGACCTAAGGTTATTCACGTAGCTGGAGTTGCATAACTTAGGTCAGCTTAGCCCCATAGTGTAGACCTGCTTTAAGTGTCACTCTGCCACTTAGACACCCATACAGATTTGGAGATTCTGAAACTAATCACTGCAGTTGTCCTGTAAACTGACTTTTTTCTTTCCATCCTTTAGTATGTAAAGAACTGCAATGCAGTATGGGTAGTAGCCAACATCACCAGAGCAGTGGATGATAAGACTGCCAAAGAAATGCTGAGTGAAAACTTGCGGAGGCAGCTACTCATGGATGGCCAATATGGGAGTTTAGCTTTTGTTTGTACTAAGACTGACAGCTTCAACGTTACAGAAATAATGAGGTAACTTCAACTCTTATGAGTCTGCTGCAGTAGCATGTCTTGCATGAGGTAGTGGTTGATCACTCAAGCTCTGTTAAATTGAGAACCTCTTCAGCAACTTGCCGGGGTACAAGAGATGCTCTTAACTTTTTCATAAAATGGGACAGATTACAAGTAGAGGTAGAATGTAGAGGTTATCCCACTGAGACTAAGGGCTTGCAAGTTACTGTGCAGCAAGCCAGAGTCTGACCCTCTTGCCCCATCCCCACCACATGAATTTTGTTGTATGCACCAATGTAGAATCATAGAACTGGAAGGGACCTCAAGAGGTCATCTAATCCAGTCCCCTGCACTCCATGTGTCACACATTACCTCCATATTTGTGCTCCCCTTACCAGCAGTAGGAGCTTGCAGCTGCAACACCCGGCTAGAGCCAGCTGCGCTCCCCACGCTGCCCAGTGGGAGCGGCAGGCCAGAGTGCAGCCCATGCGGCAGCGTGGCTGCAGGGGAGGGGGGACAGTGGGAGAGGGGCCAGGGACTAGGCTCCCCAGCTGGGAGCTCAGGGGCTGGGCAGTACGGTCCCATGGGCCGGATGTGGCCTGTGGGCCGTAGTTTGCCCACGTCTGCCCTATAGCATGAGGGCCCTAGATTATAGTGTGGTATGCAAACCAGTGAGCCATTGAACTCTCCTATCTGGGAAAGGTTTGCAAACAAAATGAGTGGCACAGGATTGTCAGATTTGTTCACAGTGAATTGCTGTTAGTAATCAAGCAATTAAAGCAGAATATCGTGTAATTCTTTTACAGCAAAAATATCCACTTAAAATCAAGTAGAATATTGGTGTGTGCAATGTCTATTTTTTGTAGTGGCTCACTTTTTTATAGCCTAACTTTTAAATGACCTGGATCTTGCAGTGATCTGGATTTAAGAGATGAAATCCAGCCCATAGAAAAATCACTGGAAGAGCTGGAAAATCAGCGGGTGCAAATGGAGATGGAGAAGGACACACTTTATGCTCAACTCCAGCAAGAGGTTGGTAATTATTTTCTGCCTCCTAGCACAAGACACTGGGTGGCAGATACGTTTGGGTCTGGAAACGGCCTCCAGGCAGTAGAAAATTATGTTTGTTAGTGGTTAAAACAGCTGTTATCCTCCAGCTACCTTCACCCCTGCCACTCAGACTCCGATGGGCTGTATTTCAAACCTGGAGAAAGGCTTGTTATAGTTAGTTATTCCAGTGTGGAGAAAAGGAGAATGGATAATTCAGAGATCACATATGAAGAAAATCTGACTCAAACCTTGGGAGCAGCACAATAAGAGGAGATGTAGGGGATCCTCAGCTCTCAGACTGCCAGGTTACAGAGGAAAATGCTCTTAGATCTAGTCCATCACCCAGGAGACAGTGCTGAACTGTACCCTACAATATGTTCCTCCAGTGTTTTGCCCTGTATGGTTTGAAACAGCCTAAGCAACAGAGCTTCCTCTTCTCTTGGAAGGCTATTCCGTAGTCTAAATATGAACGGAAGTTAGGCGTTGTACTTCATTTGTGATAGGTCAAGAGAGACTTAGGCCTGGTCTACACTACACGTTTAAACTGATTTTAGCAGTGTTAAGCTGATTTAACGCTGCACCCTTCCACACAACAAGGTCCTTTATATCGGTTTCTGTACTCCTCTCTGATGAGAGGAGTAGCGCTGAAATCGGTATTACCATATCGGATTAGGGTTAGTGTGGCCGCAAATTGACAGTATTGGCCTCTGGGCGGTATCCCACAGTGCACCATTGTGACTGCTCTGGACAGCATCCGAACTCGGAGCCACTGGCAGGTAAAACAGGAAGCCCGCGAAACTTTGAATTTCATTCTGTTTGCCAGCATGAGTTCTATCAGCACGGGCGGTGCGTCCTAAATCCAAAAGGCTCCACATAGGCCTAGGGAGATACTGGATCTGATCGCTGTTGGGGCAGACAAATCTGTTCTATCACACTACTACAGAAGACGAAATGCCAAGATTTGAAAAAAACATTCCAGCTACGACAGACAGCGTCCACACGCACAGTGCTGGTGACAAGCGTAACAGAAAATCCAAAGAATCAAATGGACGCTCATGAGGGAGGGAGGGGGTTACTGAGGACTCCATCTTCCCACGTCCCCACGGTCTCCGAAAAGCATCTGCTTCTTGGCTGCTCCAATGCCTGTAGGTCAACACAGTTGTCTGGGTGTTCAGGGTATAATTATCAATTAACCCCCCCTCCCCCCCTGAAAGAAAAGGAAAAAATGTTCTTGATTTTTCATATGTACCTATGCTACTGCATGCCTGTAGATTGGTGCTGCGGCAACGCAATAGCAGCATCCTCTCCCCTCCCCGCCCCGGGGCATGCAAAAGCGACTGACCCGTCCTTTCAGTCATCATCCGTGAGTGCTCCTGGCTGCCTCAGATGAGCTCGGCCAGGCGCCGGTAAAAAATGGATGATTTCCCTGTCATTCGCGGTAGCTGTACAAACGGCTCGATAACGTCCCATCATAGCAATGGGGCTGGTTCCATCGAGGCCCCCCCCTTTGCATGTCAAAGAAAAAGATTTCTGATACTGCCTGGACTATCAGGATTCAGTGGCGGAGTGCTGGGGCTTTCTCCCCCGCTACGTATATATGTCCACTGCTGCTGACTGATTCATAGCAGCTGGAGGATGCCTGCCCCCTCATTTTTCTCACTAAAAGTCATGTTCGTTATTCCTGCGATTCTTGTATTATCTTCATACACTGGGAAATGGGACATGCATGGGTAGCCCAAGAAAGTGTTGGGGAGAGGATCAACAGGCGGGGTTGTTGCAGGCACCTCCCCGTTGAATGGCATGCAGCTCATCATTTCTGCGGGTAATCGTAGACATGGGCGCCGTTTGCCCTCTTGGTTCCTGGTTGGGGAGAAGGGAATCACATGCGTAGACTGGTTCGGAGCCTGTGGTGAACTGTGACCAGAGACACAATCCCCAAGCGTGTGAATGGCATGCAGCTCATCATTAATCGTGCTGGGATCTGATCATTTTGTGGCGACTGATTGTCGCTCTCTGTTGTATCTCTGATACATCTCTGTCTCTTCTAGTTACAGCTCTGCCCCTTTCTAGACCAGGACTGATCTATTTGTTAGACCAAAACTAGAGGGATTGACTCGGGAGTTGCTTCCATTTTTGTCTGTTCTCGCCGTCCGGCGAGCCTCAAGCTTAAGGCATCCAGGAGCACCCATGACATCAGAGATGTACAGAAGACTGATAACGTCATCTCATTCACAGTTTACACGTGGCACACAGACGCGTACCAAACGACTGGTAACCTCTGCTGCCTTGCAATGGCAAATGAATGCTGCTGTGTAGCGCTGCAGTACTGCCTCTGTCAGTGGCATCCAGTACACATATGGTGGCAGTGACAAAAGGCAAAACAGGCTCCATGGTTGCCATGCTATGGCGTCTGCCAGGACAATCCAGGGAAGAAGGACGCGAAATGATTGTCTGCCATTGCTTTCACGGAGGAAGGAATGAGTGATGACACTTACCGAGAATCACCCGTGACCACTGTTTCTGCACCATCATGCATTGGGATCTCAACCCAGAATTCCAATGAGCGGGGGCGACTGCAGGAACTATGGGATAGCTATGGGATAGCTACCCACAGTGCAACGCTCCAGAAATCGACGCTAGCCTCGGTGCATGGATGCACACCGCCAAATTAATGTGCTTAGTATGGCAACATGCACTCGACTTTATACAATCTGTTTTACAAAGCCGGTTTATGTAAAATCGGAATAATCCCGTAGTGTAGACATACCCTAAAATAGCTATTGCAGTGGATGGATGGATGAAAATTCTGACTCAATACTAGGATTTGTTATTGCTGATATATATTGTGCAACTAACTATTTGAAACCATCAGACTGTGCTCAAGTCTATATGTCCTATCCCTGTAACCCCTTTCCTACCTTACCCATGTTTTCCTGTTTAGTTACTCATTTCTTTTATCTAGTCTTAATCTGTAAACTCTTCAGATCAGGGTTTGTCTCTTACTATGTATTAATATAGCACTCAGTACAACAAGGCCCCAATCCTGATTTGCTACAAAATAATACTAAGAATTATTAACATACAGTGATAGTTAGATTAATTTTATTCACTTGAAAACAGTGGTACGATTGTATAGGGACCTTTTATAGAGAAAATAAACAAATTAACTATGCCTCAAGAGTTTGGAGCCAAGCTTACATGCGTGTCTTCTCTTCTTGTGTCATGTCCTCAGGCAAAATGAGTAGAGAGGCTTACACAAAAGGTAGCCTCTCGTCTTTTACTTGTCTTTTACTTAATCTCAATTTTATCACTATAACATTGATGTGGAGTGCCAGTCACTGCTGTGCTTGGGTGTGATGAGTCTTGAGGACTCCCTCAATGTTCTCTTCTGGAAATGTCAGTGATTTGTGCAGTAGAAAGCTTTGTTGTGTTCAGTTGTGTCTAGCCAGATGTTTCTAGTTCATGGAATTTTTCTGATTTAAACACGCCCCCCTCCCTCCCAACCTTAGGAAATATCACTTTTTAAAAAACTCATAAAACCCATTAAGGTCTAGATTACCTATAGGGGACAGCCTGGTGATTGGAATAGTGTGGAACTTTAAATTTCTAATGTTTTTAATGCTTCCAGTATTCTGTTCTTTTATAGCAGCAACAGCAAGGACCTGGAGCAGAAAATCCAGCCTCATTCCAGAAAGAAAATGATCTTAGGAAGAAAATCCTAGAGAAGGAATTCAGAGTGAGTGTCCTTGGGAGCCATGATCTGACCAACTTTTTGCTCAAACGAGGAAATGTGGATTCTTCTTTAAGTGATGGTCCCTAACATGTTCCACTGTGGGTTATGCATGCGTACCATGTGACTGGAGCTGGAGAATTTGAAAGTACTGTCCACTGGTCTGCACATGTGCCCTAGCACACTTCATGTTTCTGATAGTGGATAAAAGGTGGGGCAGATCAACCGCCTCTCCAGTTCCTTCTCACCACTGCATGAGCCAGGTCGGAATCTCTCTGTCCATAGCTTTGGCTTCATCCCTTAAGATATTAATTAGCTTTGTAAATTAGTTTTTAGCGCCTTGTACAGTTAATAATTTTAGTGTTTTCATAGTTTTGTAGTGCTAGATTAATTTTAGGGGGAACACTTCCCTTCCCCCTAATGCCCCATGTGGATACTGGACTGAGCCCAGGACTCAGGGCTTCAAACTATGTTTCCTGCCTGCAATCCTTCTTTGTCAGTGACAGCCACTATGCCTATATTGCTTTGGGGAAGCTCACATTGCTTCCCCAAAGCAATGTGAGGTGCAGTATCTGCCACTCATTCCCCAGCTGTACCTGGGAAGGGCAGGAACTCCACTTTTGAAAACACCTCCAAGGAAAAGACTGCAAGCCTTCAGTTGGACCCAGACTGGAGAAACCTCTGTACATCAGCTGGACTAAGCAAGGCAGAGGCTTCCTGCTGCGAAGTCTGATACTGATGCCAGAGATGCTACCCCCATAGACCCCCTGGCAGGATCTTCTCAGGAACCCAGGAGGCATTTTCATATGCCTGAGACTGTCTTCCGCAAAATCCACTTCAGAGGCATCGGATTTGACTCTAAAGAGCTCAGCACCTCAGCGCAAGAGGACTTACAGTAGAACCTCAGTTACTAGCACCTTGGGAATGGAGGTTGTTCATAACTCTGAACAAAACATTATGGTGGTTCTTTCAAAAGTTTGCAACTGAACATTAACTTAATACAGCTTTGAAACTTTACTATGGAGAAGAAAAATCCAGCTTTTAACCATCTTTATTTAAATGAAGCAAGCACAGAAACAGTTCCTCACCTTGTCAAGTCTTTTTTTAGTAGTCTGCATTTAACATAGTACTGTACTGTATTTGCTTTTTTGGGGAGGTTAGAGGAGGGGCTCGGCTTCTGCCTGATAGTGTACTTATGATTCCAAATGAGATGTATGGTTGAAGGGTCAGTTTGTAACTCTGAGGTTCTACTGTGGTACATCTTAAGTCCCAGAGGCTTAACAAGAAAGTCCATAAACATCAAGCTCCATAATTACTGGAAAGCAATCAGCCTGTATTGTTCTCGGCACCTCCCAGACCTCAGGATCTGTTGGCTCTGCCAAAGACAATTCACCTCCTACTTGAGGCACAGTCTTTGACAGCACTCTCTCCAACTCCTTGCTTACAGTCCCCCAGCCTGAAGCAAGTACTCACCAGCAACCACACATCACTGAACAAAAACACTAACCCAGGAACCTGTCCTTGCAACAATGCCAACTCTGTCCACATATCTATTCAGGGGACACCATCAGAGGACCTAATCACATCAGCCATACCATCAGGGGCTCATTCACCTGCACATGTACCAATGTGATATGTGCCAACAGTGCCCCTCTGCTATGTACATTGGCCAAACCAGACAGTCTCTCTGCAAAAGAATTATGGACACAAATCTGATATCAGGAATCATGATACTCAAAAACCAGTAGGAGAACACTTTAACCTGTCTGGTCATTGAATGACGGACCTGCGGGTGGCAATTTTGCAACAGAAAAACTTCAAAAACAGACGCCAGCGAGAAACTGCTGAGTTGGAATTGGTATGCAAGCTAGATACAATCAACTTAGGCTTAAATAGGGACTGGGAATGGCTGGGCCATTACAAACATTGAATCTATCTCCCCTTGTAAGTATTCTCACACTTCTTATCAAACTGTCTGTACTGGTCTATCTTGATTATCACTTCAAAAGTTTTTTTTCTCTTACTTAATTGACCTCTGAGTTGGTTAGACAACTCCCACCTTTTCGTGCTTTCTATATGTGTATATATATCTCCTCAATATATGTTCCATTCTATGCAGCCGAAGAAGTGGGCTGTAGCCCACAAAAGCATATACTCAAATAAATTTGTTAGTCTCTAAGTTGCCACAAGTACTCCTGTTCTTTTTGCGGATGCAAACTAACACGGCTGCTACTCTGAAACTTCTCCAGCTCTGATATTCCAGACAAAGGCAACAACTCTTATACTGGGGAGAACTGAGTCCCAGGCCGCTCCACAGGACATCTTCGTACTCCTGGATCTGGCATCTCCTCCATTGGGTCTGTTCCTTTCCAGAAATGTTATAATACCGGCTGGAAATCAACAGCTCAGAGAAATTTATTGCCTGTTCCTTCCTCAAGATACAACTTTCCTTCAGCGGCACCACCTCTGGAACAGGAATCGGCTTTCTCCTCATCAGGAGACTTCAGACCACCTGAGGAACCTGTGTTTCCTTACCCACGTATCCTTCACCACTCAAAAGAGTTACACCTTCTTGGGACCAACTTCCGCATTTAGCTTGGAGCCACTGGCACTTCATGCCATTGAGGCTTCCATGTCCCCCTTTTAACCCTTCCTACTGGCCATATTGGGGGCCCTGGGACTAGTACCGCTCTGCAGAGTGTCTCAAGTCTACTAGGGAGTCACTCCTTGCCTCCTGTTGATGGAGAGACTGATCCCCCACCCCACCCCCCCAGATCCTTCAGAGGAGGAAGAGCAATATGCACTGGATCCAGCGGTTCTGCCAGAACCAGCAAGACTGCTATCTTTGTCTCTGGATGAAGCAGTAACCCTCATGTCTCCCTCCCTCCCCCCAGTGAATTCAGGCAGTTCTAGGATCTTCATTATAGGGTTGCTGGAGAACTACAGATTCCTCATGAATAGTTCCAGGAATCCCAGCACAAACTCCTTGACATCCTCCACCCATCTGGATCCAACAAAATAGTGCTCCCCATAAACTAAGCTATAATGGAGCCAATGAAGGCTGTTTGGCACATTCCTGCCAGCTGTGCTTCCATTCCCAACTGGATGGAAAAATTTGCGCCAGCCAAAGGGGCTGAAATTTTGTTTTCTCACCCTCCTCCCAAGTCTTTGGTTTAGGCAGCTTCTGAAAAGGCTAGGCAGCAACACCCACAGTCTGCTCCTGCAGTCGAAGAGAGTATGTGCCCAGACTTATTGGGGAGAAAGGTCGTCTTGTCATCTGATATCCAGTTCAGGATAGCCAACTGCCAGCCATTAATGGTCAAGTATGACTTCCTGAACTACTCTAAGTTCGCGGAGTTCACTGACAGTCTTCCACAACAGGATAGAGTTTGTTTCCAGACATTGATAGACAGAGTCAAACTAAGAGTCAGGACTTCCCTCCAATACAGAGTTGATGCCATTGACGTATCCTCTAGAGCCATGGCTACTACCATTGTCTGGTGCAGTCATAGCATGTGTCAAGTTCCCTTGAGAGGTCCAGAATACTATGGAGGAACTCCCCTTCAATGAATTACAATTAGTCAGTCAGAAGATGGATGAATTCCTCAGTAGTTTGAAGGACTCTAGGGCTATCCTCCACCCTTTGGGGACATATACACCTGCTCCCAAGAGAAAGTTCCATTGACAATCATCTAGAACTAGACATGTAGCTCAACAGTTTTTTTTCATCAGATGCCCTGTGGAACAGAATGTTCAAAGGACTCGCTTCCCTGCACCGGCAACAGGCTTGACCTCCCAGTCTCAACCACCCAGTGAGGCACAATTTTTGAAGGGACCATACAAGCGGTGAACCACTAGGCCAAACATTGTCCGACTTTCACATGCCATTTGTAGCTTGTCTGGCACTCTCTCAACCTCTAGAATGTAGTAACAGACCAGTGGGTGCTGAACGTCATCTGCACTGGCTATATGATTGAGTTTGCATTCCTACCTCCTCCACAACCCCCTTCTCCTCCCTCCATTAGGGACTACTCTCACAAGACTATTCTCAAGCAAGAGGTGGACTGCCTATCAGAGGGAGGAGTGATAGAACATATCCCCGCTAGATACCAAGGAGCAGCTCTTACTTGACTGACTTTTTTTATAACCCAAAAGAAGGGCCTATGGAGACCAGTTCTCAACCTCCACCACCTCAGTCACTTCGTTCGTAAACTCAAGATTTGTATGGTCACGCAGACCTCTGTATTATGATCCCAAAAAAGAACATGTGGTTTACAGCTCTTAATATGAAGGACATCTACTTTCATGTAGATATTCATCTTGTTCACAGATGCTTCCTCAGATTCATGATGGGGCTGACCATTTTCATTACAGAGTGCTTCCTTTTGGCATAGTGACCACCCCCAGAATCCTTTACCTTGACACCTAGCTCCTTATTGGTAAATCATGCCAGAAGGCCCATGCGTCAACTCTACTGATGCTACACTTCCTCTTCAACCTAATAGCTTTCTGTGGCAGGCTAACCATCCTTGTGGAAGGGGGAAAGTGGTAGATGTAGTTTATCTTGACTTTAGTGAGGCTTTTGATCCTGTCTTGTATGACCTTCTCCTAAACAAACTAGGAAATACATCTAGATGGAGCTACTATAAGATGAATGCATAACTGGTTGGAAAACTGCTGCCAGAGAGTAGTTATCAGTGGTTCACAATCCAGCTGGAAGGGGACATCAAGTAGGGTCCCATAGGGATGAGTTCCGAGTCCAGTTTGGTTCAAAAATTTTCATTGATGTTTCAGCTAATGGCACAGAGAGTACACTTATAAAGTTTGCGGGCGATACCAAGCTGGGAGGGGTTGGAAGTGTTTTGGAGGATAAGATTAAAATTCAAAACAATCTGGACAAACTGGAGAAATGGTCCGAAGTAAATAGGATGAAATTCAATAAGGACAAATGCAAAGTGCTCCACTTAGGAAGGAACAATCTGTAGCATGCATACAAAATGGGAAGTGACTGCCTAGGAAGGAGTACTGCAGAAAGGGATCTGGGGGGTCACAGTGAATCACAAGCTAAATATGAGTCAACAGTATAACATGGTAGCAAAAAAAGCGAACATTATCCTGGGATGTATCGGCAGGAGTGTTTGTAAGCAAGACACGAAAAGTGATTCTTCCACTCCCCTCTACTCTGCTGATTAGGCCTCAACTAGAGTATTGTGTCCAGTTCTGGGCGCCACATTTCAGGAAAGATGTGGACAAATTGGAGAGAATCTAAAGAAGAGAAACAAAAATGATTAAAGGTCTAGAAGACATGACCTGTGAGGAAAGATTGAAAAAAATGGGTTTGTTTAGGCTGGAAAGGAGAAGACTGGGAGGGGACAAATTTTTCTTAACTTCTGAGGGTAGGACAAGAAGCAATGGGCTTAAATTGCAGCAAGAGAGGTTTAGGTTGGACATTAGGAAAAACTTCCTGTCAAGGTGGTGAAGCACTGGAATAAATTGCCTAGGGAGGTTGTGGAATCTCCATCATTGGGGATTTTTAAGAGCAGGTTAGACAAACCACTGTCAGGGATGGTCTAGATAATACTTAGTCCTGCCATGAGTGCAGGGGACTGGACTAGATGGCCTCTCGGGTCCCTTTCAATCCTGTGATTCGATGACCCTCAGGGAAGAATCAGTGTAAACACTGAAAAAACATTCTCACCCTCCAAAATCCAGTAGGACAGGCCACAGGTTATCCTGATCACTCTACTGGTCCAGACAGTTTTGGTTTCTGAATTTTCTGCACATGTCATTCTGAATGCCAATCATCCTCCCAACGCTCTCCAGACTCCTGACTCAGCAGAATGGCAAGATCAAACACCCCAATCTACATTTTCTTCATCTCAGGGCTTGATTTTTGGATGGATGTCGTTCTTGAAACATGCATGTTCTGCAGTCATACGAGACGTACTTTCTAATGGTAGGAAGAATTCCACTAGATGATTCCTCCTGGCTAAGTGGAGAGATTTTTCTTCTTGGGCACCTCAGATATCTCTCATTTTAGACTATACCTTTTCTCTAAAGATGTCAGGCCTATCCATCAGCTTCTTGTGAGTCCACCTGGCAGTGATTAGTGCATACTGTCCTTTTGAGGGCTACTTGGTCTTTGCTCACCCATTGACCACCAGATTTTGGAAAGGCCTTCTTGGAACCTTTCTGACTGTTCACAAGCCTACCCTTGAGTGGGACTTGAACCTTGTTCTCTCAGCATTTACAAGGTCATACTTCAAACCTTTAGCTTCCTGCTCCATGTCTCTTCTTTCCATGAAAGTCACTTTGATCGAATCATAGAATATCAGGGTTGGAAGGGACCTCAGGAGGTCATCTAATCCAAGCCCCTGCTCAAATCAGGACCAATCCCCAAGTAAATCATCCCAGCCAGGGCTTTGTCAAGCCTGACCTTAAAAACTCCTAAGGAAGGAGATTGCACCACCTCCTTAGGTAACCCATTCCAGTGTTTTATCACCCTCCTAGTGAAATAGTTTTTCCTAATATCCAACCTAGACTTCCCCCTTTGCAACTTGAGACCTTTATCACCTCAGCCAGAAGGGTTGGCGAACTTGGACTGATGATGGCGGATTCTCCTTACGCTGCATTCTATAAAGAAAGTTTTATGTTTACACCCCAAATTCACTCCCAAGGTTGTCTTGGAATTTCACTTGGACCATTCAATCCACTTACCTGTACTCTTCCCTAAACCGCACACTTCCTCAGAGGGACAGAGACTCCACACCCTCAATGTCTGGCAGGCCTTAGGTAAAACTACACAGAACGAGACCAATCAGGAAGTCCCCAAGACTATTTGTTGCTATAACAGAAAGACTCAGGGGACAAGCGATCTTGACTCACAGGATCTCCAAATGGATCTCGGGCTGCATTCTACAGTTACCAAATATTGAGCCTCTCTCCCACATGGGGGATGAGCTCATTCCACGAGAGCACAAGCTGCAACTATGGCATCTCTTTAGGATGTAATCCTCCTTGATATCTATAATCTATCCACGTGGGACACTGTTCACATCTTTACATGCCACTGCCCTAGTCCAGGAATCTTCTGCTGATGCCTCCTTTGGAACAGCAATCCTTTGCTCAGCCCTATCATCAAGATCCTCGCACTCTCTTCCTACTTAAGTACTGCTTGTTAATTACCCACATTGGAATACAATAGGGACCATCACTCTAAGAAGAGGAGGTTGCTTACTTATAACTAGAGGTTCTTTGAGATGTGTGGTCCCTATTCAGCTATCTGCTCTCCTTTCTCTCTGCTTTGGATCTCCTCCGGTTCACAGTGGAGAAGGAACTGGAGAGGCGGTTGGTCCACCTTGTTCTTTATCACCTTGGTTGGAGAGACAAGGTGATCCAGGGGGCATGCATGGACCAGTGAACACTACTTTCAAATTCTCCAGTTCCAGGAGCATAGTGCACATGCGTAACCCACAGTAGAATACAGATAGAGACCACACATCTTGAAGAACGTCCAGGTGTCAGTCAGTAACCTCCTGTTCCTTTGGCAACCTTGTCATTCGTGACCCTGAACAGCAGTGACATTCCAATCAAACAACAATGTGCAGGTCACATGCAGCTTCAGCTTTTGGGTGCAGCTGGAACTTTGGTTTTTTTTAAATGATATTGCCTGTTCTGGGTATAATCTCATTTCTCCCCTTTCTCCTTTACTTAGATTAGTAATTTGCAAAGAGAGAAAGATATGAAGCTTCGTGACATTAGTCTGATCTGCGTTCAGTCCCGAAATAGGTTTTCCAAACAGCGGATTTGGGTGGATTTCAACAACGGCCTTCAGGTAGGAATCCATGGGAACACCACCTCTGTCTCTGCAGAAGGCGGCAGCACTTCTGGCCCACCATCTGGATTTCGCTGCTCTTACATTGTCAGTGGATGCAGTGAACCAGAACTGAAATCTGATATGTCAGCCTTCAAGAAAAGTTAAAGGGAATCCATATGTTTTTGGTGCTACCACTCCTTTAATCTGAATCGCTGATGTTTCTATATGTACTACAAACGAATGGTTAGGGCACCTTTTTAATGAGAAGCACGTTATCTAGTAGAGGGCAACTCTATGTTCTTGTTTGTCTAATTTCAGGAGACGTCGTACATTCACCCATACATTGCCATTATGACTTTCTGAATAACACAAGCCAGAGAACGACACCAAATGCAGCTTCTGGCTGAACTAGTGCACATCTCTTAGAAAGACAAGAAATGCTCATTTGGTGTCTAACTAGATTTTAGCTAAAGCCTCTGCAATTGATCAAGTCTACTTTGAGTAGAGGTGCAATGGAGGCTGTTCTTTGTTTCAGGAAATGAGAAGAAAAGCAGCATTTGCTGAGGATGATGAAGATGAAGAAGAAGAGGAGACTGAGGATGAAGAGTTAGCTACTTCAGACACAAGTGACCCTGGTGAAGTTGAATCCCAGCATGGGAAACTTCAGGTTTTCACAGTCAGCTCTACAGAATATCTAAAATTGCATGGAAAACTGCTCCGAGATGGGCAGCCACAAGTATTCCACAATGAGGAGGATACAGGTATTAACACCTGCTAACTTGAGCTCAGATATCCTGCTGCTGAGTTAGCGATCTGTTGGCTTGATTGCTCACTGAAACAGTGTTCCGCCCCCCTGTAACTTTGAGGTCAGTTTCAGTGTGTTCTCCGGGGTTCATGGCCAATAGGCATTACAGCTATCACTTTTGTTTTATATCTTATTTAAAAATGTGTCTGCATCAAGTTCTGACAGTTTTTACAACAAAATGTTTCCCATCACTGTTTTCCTAGTCCTCTTCTCCAAGTCTTCCTTTTCATATTTTGTCTGATAACTAGGTGTTTGTACAAAGCCTGGCACAGTGGGGTCCTGATTATGATTGAGGACTCTTGAGTGCTAATGTAACATAAATAATTTCTGAGGAAGAGGGTCCATGCAGGGAAATGGTCATGTTCTCTTGTCTCTTGGTCCAGAAATACCAGCTCTAAAGAAGTTTGCCATTCACACGGCCTTGCAGCATAGCATGGTGGCAACAGAGAAGGTGATCAGAAATGTGGCTCGTGTCATAAGTCAAGTGGTCAATTATCTGACCAATCAGAGAGCAGAGGTAAGCATACGCTAACATTTTTAACTTCCTTTCATTTGGGTTGAGCAACTATCAAAAGTTCCCTCAAAACTGATAGGTATTTGCAAATGCATAATATAGAATAGGCCAGGGGTTCTCAAACTTCATTTTACCATGACCCCCTCCTGATAACAAAAATTACTACACAACCCCAGGAGGAGGCACTGAAGCCTGAGCCCTACAGTCCCAGGCAATATGTCTATTCCAGCGGTTCTCGAACTGTGGGTTGGGACCCTAAACTGAGTCATGACTCTGTTTTAACGGAGTCACCAGGGATGGCATTAGACTACTGGAGCCTGAGCCTCACCTCCCGGGGCCAAAACCAAAACCTGATCCCCATTGCCCTGGCCGGGGGGGCCAAAGCCGAAACCTAAGGGCTTCAGCCCCAGGTCGGGGGCCGTTTCCTGAGCCCTGCCAACCAGGGTTGAAGCCCTGGGGCTCTGGCTTCAGCCCTAAGTGGTAGGACTCGGGCTCCAGCTTCAGCCCTGGGCCCCAGCAAGTTTAACGCCATCCCTGGTGACTCCATTAAAATGGGGTCGTGACCCAGTTTGGCGTCCCGACTCAGTTTGAGAACGACTGGAATAGACACATTCTAGTGATTTGTGCGGACCCTGGGTTTATTGCATGATGCTGCTGTCCTGGGTCCTACTCAGGATGGAGAAGAAATGCTGGAATGGCAGCCAGCAAAATGACAGCATGGCCTAGTAGACTCCTGCTTAATAACATACATATTTAGGAAACTGAAGAGACTCTTCTTACTTCTCCTCTCTCTTTGCAGCATAAGCCCTGAGTTTCTCTCTTTAAAACACAAAGATTAATTTTAACTTGTTTAATGCATTTCACGTTGACTGACTAGTACCTAATCCGAATGGAACTCTTCTGCGACAGCAGTGATGGCAGACAATGAGCAGTCATTAGTATGAACCAAAGACAAACTCGTACATGAGAAAAAATTGTAATTACAGTAGAACCTCAGAATTACGAACACCTCGGGAATGGAGGTTGTTTGTAACACTGAGATGTTCGTAACTCTGAACAAAACATTACCGTTCTTTCAACAGTATGCACCTGAGCATTGACTTAATACCGCTTTGAAACTTTACTGTGCAGAAGAAAAATGCTGCTTTCCCTTGATTTTATTTTTTAGTAATTTAACAGTGCTGTACTTGTTTTTGTTTTTTTTTTTGGAGAGAGGGCGGCGGGGCGGGCGGGTCCTCTGCTATTGCCTGGTTGTGTACTTCTGATTCCAAATGAGGTGTTGACTGGTCAGTTGGTAACTCTGAGATACTACTGTATGCCATTGTTCTTGGTCCAGTACTGACCTATGAAGCGTACTTGTTAGATGGGTTCCATAGGGTCACTTTGTAGCAGAGGGAGGAAAGCGAAGGTATTTAATCAGGGGATGCCAGAGTGCATTCTCTGAGCCATATCCAGCTCCAAAAATTCTGAAGTGCAGCCTGTGGCCACTTTACTGTTCTTACTATGGAGTTTTGGCCAGAAGACGCCAGGTCCTAGAGTATGAGGTGTGGCGTGAATGCTTGGCTCAGTGTGAATCACTTCTGGCTGGTTTCTGTAGGCTGTACCTCTTTCTTAAAGATGTGGGTGGCTAAGGAGCTGTAGCTCTTTGGCTCATGACATCATGCTGCCTTTGAGTGTAGTGCAGAGTGCCCACATATCTGATGTGTGCATGCTTTTATGATCTTCCACTGGAGAGATTTGGAGACTTATTGGATGTAGGTTTGTATGCAGTGTTGTAGCTGCGACGGTCCCAGGATATTAGAGACAAGGTGAGTGCAGTAATATTTTTTATTGGACCAGCTTCTGTTCGTGAGAGAGACAAGGTTTTGAACTTATCTGAAGACGAGCTCTGTGTAGTTAAGAAGCTTGTCTTGCTCACCAACAGGTAGAAGATATTACTGCATCCAACTTGTCTCTGGATGTAGATCTAGTAGGCCAGCAGAGCTGTGGGTTCTGTACGAAGTTAGTCTCAGTCATGTTCTTTAATTCTTCTATGTCCTACTTAGCCAGCATCCAGTGACCTGATGCAATGTAGCAGGAGGCCCACGTTGATTGCTTGCATTGTGTGCAGGTCTCTGGATGCTTCTGAAGCATCTGGCAGAGCTCAGCAGGGATGTAGATGGCCTCGTGTACCTGTTGCACTTAGAGCTTTTTACGTTACCCTGTTAGGGTCTTCTCTTGTTTGCCTTTCAGGACAGTTCTCACCAGGCTCAGGTCCAAGAAATCGTGCAGGAGTGCCTGTCAAGACTACCCATGCTCCTTCAGGAGGCAGTGGAAGACAGCCTCCATGATATCCAGTACTATTTTTCTGTCCTCGTTCTCGCCAATCTAAAGAGAGGAGCCAGAAGGGCAGAGGAGCTGTGCGAAGACAAAGTCAGAAGTTGGGGTTTACCTGTAAGATACATGCTTTTGCTTGCCAAACCCTCTCCTATGCTGTCACTTGCAACACCCTTGCCACTGTGCCTGCCTCTCAAGCCTGGTGCTGCCTTTCACTGCTCTTTCCTTCTGCACTTACATTATAGTACCCCTGTGCTTTCCATGTACTGTGTTCTGTACAAAGTCAAGTATAAAATGATGCTAATGCTGATCTATGTTGGAGGTCTGTGATGAGGACTATCTAGTGTGTTTTTGCATCACTCTAAAAATGCTATGTAACTGGGATGGGGTGTTGGTAGTGGTAGTTTCAGGAAAGAATCTACGCATCAGAGTGGGCTCCACCGAAACCAAAATGGAACCAGATTGCCGGCACTTAAAATTAAAAAGGTTGTAGAGCAGTTTTTAAACTAAGGGCTGGGGGGAAGCTGACAGGTGCGGAGGAGCATATGGTTCAGACAGAGACATCACTTAGGGGAGGATCTGTTAATGGATATTCTCTGTATCCTTGTAAGGAGGAGAGGATGGATGATAAAATATGAGTAGGATTTGATGAGAAACAGTCAAATGAAAAAGCATCCCATTCAGACAGCTAAAAACTGTCAGTTTTTAAGTGCTTGTATACAAATACTAGAAGTCTATAAATAATAAGATGGGTGAACTAAAGTGCCTCGTATTAAATGAGGATATTGATATAATAGGCATAACTTGGTGGAACAAGGATAATCGATGGGACACAGTAATACCAGAGTACAAAATATATATCAGAAGGACAGAACAGGACATGCTGGTGGGGGAGTGGCACTATATGTGAAAGTGTAGAATCAAATGAAGTAAAAATCTTAAATGAACCAAACTGTACCATAGACTCTCTGTGGATAGTAATTCCATGCTTCAATAATAAGACTATAGCAGTGGGGATATACTATCGGCCACCTGACCAGGATGATGCTAGTGACTATGAAATGCTCAGGGAGATTAGAGAGGCTATAAAAATCAAAAACTCCATATTAATAATGGGGGGTTTCAGCTATCCCCGTATTGACTGGCTACATTTCACCTCAGGATGGGATGCAGAAATAAAGTTTCTTGACACCTTGAATGACTACTTCTTGAAGCAGCTAGTCCTGGAACCCGCAAGAGGAGAGGCAATTCTTGATTTAGTTCTAAGTGGAGGACAGGATCAGGTCCAAGAGGTGACTATAGTTGAACTGCTTGGTAGTAGAGACCATAATATAATTAAATTTAACATCCCTGTGGCGGGGAAAACACCACAACAGCCCAACACTATAGCATTTAATTTCAGAAAGGGGAACTACACAAAAATGAGGAAGTTAGTTAAACAGAAATTAAAAGGAACAGCGCAAAAAGTGAAATCCCTGCAAACTGCGTGGAAACTTTTTAAAGACACCATAATAGAAGCTCAACTTAAATGTATACCCCAAATTAAAAAACATAGAGAACCAAAAAAGTGCAACTGTGGTTAAACAACAAAGTAAAAGAAGCAGTGAGAGGCAAAAAGGCATCCTTTAAAATGTGGAAGTTGAATCCTATTGAGGAAAATAAAAAGGAGCATAAACTCTGGCAAATGAAGTGTCAAAATACAATTAGGAAGGCCAAAAAAGAATTTGAAGGGAAAAGCTAGCCAAAGACTCAAAGTAAAAGCAAAAAAATTTTTTAACTACATCAGAAGCAGGAGCCTGCTAACAACCAGTGGGGCCATGATTGAGATTCTAAAGGGGAACTCAAGGCCGATAAAGCCATTGAGGAAAAATTAAATGAATTCTTTGCATCTGTCTTCACGGCTGAGGATGTCAGGGAGATTCCCAAACCTGAGCTGGCTTTTGTAGGTGACAAATCTGAGGAACTGTCCCAGACTGAGGTTTCACAGAGGAGGTTTTGGAACAAATTGATAAACTAAACAGTAATAAGTCACCAGGTATTCACCCAAGAGTTCTAAAGACACTCAAATGTGAAATTGCAGAACTACTAAATGTGGTATATAACTTATCATTTTAATCTGCTTCTGTACCAGATGACTGGAGGGTAGCTAATGTGATGCCAATTTTTAAAAAAGGCTCCAGAGGTGCTCCTGGCAATTACAGGGCAGTAAGCCTAACTTAAGTACCAGGCAAACTGGTTGAAACTATAGTAAAGAATAGAATTATCAGACACGCAGATGAATATGATTTGTTGGGGAAGAGTCAACATGGTTTTTGTAAAGGGAAATCATGCCTCACCAGTCTACTAGAATTGTTTGAGGGGATCAACAAGCACGTGGACAAGGGGGATATAGTGTACTTAGATTTTCAGAAAGCCTTTGACAAGGTCCCTCACCAAAGGCTGATAAGCAAAGTAAGCTGTCATGGGATAAGAGGGAAGGCCGTCTCATGGATTTTTAACTGATTAAAAGACAGGAGAGAGAGTAGAAATAAATGGTCAATTTTCATAATGGAGAGAGGTAAATAACGGTGTTCCCCAGGGGTCTTTAATGGGGCCAGTGCGTTCTACATATTCATAAATTGTCTGGAAAAAGGGGTAAACAGTGAGGTGGCAAAATTGGCAGATGATACAAAACTACTCAAGATAGTTAAATCCAAAGCAGACTGAGAAGAGCTACAAAGGGATCTCACAAAACTAGGTGACTGGGCAAAAGACAGATGAAATTCAATGTTGATAAATGCAAAGTGATGCACATTGGAAAAAATATTCCCAACTATACATATAAAATGATGGGGTCTAAAATGATGGGGTTTAAATTAGCTGTTACCTCTCAAGAAAGAGATTTTGGAGTCATTGTGGATAGTTCTCTGAAAACATCCACTCAGTGTGCGGGGGCAGTCAAAAAACAAACAGAATGT
>NC_133770.1:301630894-301641259 GCF_003597395.2 Chelonoidis abingdonii | reverse complement strand
CCCCTGCCGACCCAACAGCCCCTCAGTTCCTTCTTACCGCCCATGTCGGTCATTGGAACAGTGGAGCGCGGCTTAGCTGATCTCTACCTCCCCTAGCTACTTGTAGTTTTCTTGTTGTTATTGCAGTTAGTTTATTATTTTCTTTAACATAGTTAGTGTATATAGTTAAGAGGGGTTAGGGGATTAGCCCCTTCCCCTCACCCGGTCCCGGGGCCCATGCCCGGTTCACTGGATTTCAAACCATGCTCGGCCTGTCACAAGCCAATGCCTACAGGAGATCCTCACGACTCCTACCTTAAGTGCCTCAGGGAATCCCACCTCGCAGATAAGCGATGCATTTGCAAGGCCTTCAAGCCGCGGACCAAAAGGGAGCAGGACTTTTTGTCTTAGATAGCTCCTGATGGAGGCAGCTCTCACTCCTCCACCATCGGCACCAAGCGCCGGACAGTCCACACCGGGGAGAAGTGCATCTTCGGCACCAGAGCGCACCGGTACCGCTAAGGCCCCTCGGCACCAACGTCGCTGGCCCAGATGTCTGCTCGGCACCGCTCCCTCTCCCTGCAGGTAAAAAAAAACATAAGACTCCTACGGCTTCTGCGTCCACACTGCAGTCGGACCACTCGCACCGACAACTTCAGCACCGTCGATTCCGGTCCCGCAAGAACCATCGAATCCGGTGCCTGACAGCTCCCCGGCGTGCGCCGTGGTTAAGCTTACTATTCCCTCCACGCTGGAGACTCTCTCTATGGCAAGGGAACTGATTGCACTGACGGAGTCTGCACTGCCTCAACCCCCGGCACCGCCAGTGCGGGTTATACAGTCCATAGGCAAGCCTGCCCTACTGACACCATCCTCCGTTGGCACCGCTGAGAGGCACTGATCACGATTGCGGTCCCGCTGGCATTCTCGGTCCCATCGCCGATCTTGGTGCCGACATCGCTCACAGTTCTGGTACCGTTCTCCATCTCAGTACCGGTCGCACTCACGGCACCGTTCAAGACCCAGTTCACCAGCCCGGTACTCTTGGTACCGATCAAGCTCACGGCACCGCTCACGACACCGCACCTCTCGCAGCCGCTCCTGGTGTCGAGCTTCGAGGTCCCGGTCGACCTCCTGGCACCGTTCTGGTCGCAGGTCCCGGTCTCGTTCCCAGTACCGATATAGCGCCCAGTACCGCTCTCCACTGCAGCGTACAGACAGACTACCCAGGGATGGAGACCATTCTCAGGAGTTTTCAGCTCCTCCTTGGCCGTCTCGCCATGCATCTATGTCATCTCATGTGGACAGTGCTTCCTACGCACAGGACCTTGACTTAGATCTTCCCAGCCGTGTCTTTCAAGAGACCCAGGCTCAAGACCAAGGACCTCATCAGTGGTCCTTCTGGACGCCTTGGGCATATCATCAAGCCCAAGGTGAACCTCCAGTGCCATCACGCTCCGTACCATCGGAGCACCGGGTGCTGGAGGCTACTGTTAGCTGCTCCCCTCCTGCAGCTATGGAGGATGCTCCCATTCGGGCACCAGACCCTCAGGTCCCACCAGAGCCGGACGTCGCCCAAGTCCACGAGACAATGGAGGACCCGATTGTCCCTGGCCTTTCCTCTTCCTCTTCTCCAGATGAAGCAGTGGTGGGGACATCCTCCTCAGGCCCTGCTCCAATTGACCTAAGGTCACATCAAGACCTCCTGAAATGGGTGGCTCTGAATATGAACCTCCAGGTGGAAGAGGTTCCGGGGATAGAGGACCTGGTGGGAGATATTTTGTCAGCTGACACTCCCACAAGGGTGGCCTTACCATTTATTCGGACGATCCAAGTGAAGGCTGATACCATCTGGCAGTCTCCAGCATCTGTTCCGCCCACGACTCGGGGAGTTGAGAGGAAGTACATGGTGCCCCCTATGGGGTACGAGTACCTGTACGTACACCCTGCTCCTTCGTCGTCCAATCAGTTAACGAAAGGGAGCGCCATGGCCAGCAAGCCCCTGCCCCAAAAGCAAAGGAGGCTAGGTGCATGGATTTATTGGGGCGTAAAATCTACTCTGCCGGGGGCCTCCAACTCAGGGTGGCAAACCAACAAGCCCTGCTTAGCCGCTATAACTATAACACCTGGGCAGCAGTTGAGAAGTTCACAGAGCTAGTCCCCCAAGACTCGCGCCAATAGTTTGCGGCCCTTTTGGAGGAAGGAAAGAAGGTGATGAGAACTTCTCTCCAGGCCTCCTTAGACGTAGCCGACTCTGCGGCCAGAACTCTGGCTGCAGGAATTACCATGAGGCGAATATCATGGCTTCCGGTGTCAGGCCTTCCACCTGAATTGCAGCATACGATACAGGACTTGCCCTTCGAAGGTCAGGGCCTATTTTCGGAAAAGACTGACCCTAGGCTGCAGAGTCTGAAGGACAATAGGGTGATCATGCGCTCGCTCGGGATGCACACACCGCAGACTCAGTGCAGACCCTTCGTGCCCCAACCTCAGAGCCCTTACCCCATGCCTAGACAGCGGCAGGACTTTGGCAGGAGGCGTGGCCGAGGCAATCGTAGACGGCAGTCCGGACCCCCAAGGGGGTCAGAATCACGGCCCGCCAAACCAACCCGGGACCTAAACCAAACTTTTGAAGGCGCGCCCGAGGGCAACGTACCAGTTGTTCAACAGGATCCTTTCCCTCCCTTTTGCAACCGCCTCTCCTCTTTCCTCCTGCGTGGACCCAACTAACTTCAGATCGTTGGGTCTTACGCACGGTAGAATTTGGATACCGCCCTTCAGTTTATTTCGCCCCCTCCTCCCACCCCCATCCTCGTCCCTCTTCAGGGACCCCTCTCATCGAGCAAATCCTCTTGCAGGAGGTACGGTCCCTCCTTGCCATGGGAGCTATAGAGGAGGTACCGGAGGACTTGAGGGGCAAGGGTTCTACTCCCACTATTTCCTAATCCCCAAGGCGAAGGAGGTCTCAGACCAATTCTAGACCTGCGGGGACTCAACAAGTTCTTGATAAAGTTGAAGTTCCGCATGGTATCCCTGGGGACCATCATCCCATCCTTGGATCCTGGAGACTGGTATGCCGCCCTCGATATGAAGGACGCGTATTTTCACATTGCCATTTATCCTCCGCACAGACGGTACCTCAGGTTTGTGGTCAACCGTCAACATTTCCAATTTACAGGTCCTTCCGTTTGGCCTCTCCACAGCCCCAAGAGTGTTCACAAAGTGTATGGCCGTAGTCGCCCCTCCCTCCGTTGTCGTCGACGCATACACGTCTTCCCGTATCTCGACGATTGGCTCATTCGCGGGCCTCCGAGACCCAAGTAACGCGGCATGTGGGCATCGTCAAGGACCTATTCATGCAACTAGGCCTGATGATCAACCTAGAGAAATCTACTACTCTGGTGCCCCACACAAAGAATAGAGTTCATTGGGGCCATTCTGGACTCCAATCTCGCCAGGGCCTGCTTACCACAGCCGCGGTTTCACGCAATGATATCAATTATACAAGGCCTACAAAAATTCCCAACCACTTCGGCTCGAACTTGTCTCGGCCTCCTGGGTCACATGGCTGCCTGCACGTTCGTGACCAAGCACGCCAGGCTACGCCTACGTCCCCTTCAAACTTGGCTCTCCTCAGTATACCACCGGGGAGACACAATATAGACAGGTATCTCACGGTTCCCCCGAGACTCCTAGGCTCCCTCGACTGGTGGTTGACGCCCTCCCTGGTGTGTGCAGGGATGCCGTTCCATCCGCCCCAGCCTTCTATGGCCCTGACGACGGATGCGTCATCTCTCGGCTGGGGTGCTCACCTCGGACATCTTCGCACTCAAGGCCTTTGGTCATCTCAGGAGCTGGCCTTGCACATCAATGTCCGAGAGCTGAGAGCAGTCCGCCTTGCGTGCCAGGCGCATTTCAACAGCATCTGCAAGGCCGTTGTGTCTCAGTGTTCACAGACAACACAACGGCCATGTATTACATAAACAAGCAGGGGGGAACGGTCCTCCCCCCTTTGTCAGGAAGCCATTCAACTCTGGGACTTTTGCATAGCCCACTCGATAGACCTGGTAGCGTCCTTTCTCCAGGGGTTGGAACACTCTGGCGGGATCGACTCAGCAGATCCTTCCGCTCTCACGAGTGGTCGATCCGTCCGGACATTATTCATTCTGTTTTCCGGAAGTGGGGATTTCCCCGCATAGACCTCTTCGCTTCCCGCGAGAACAGGAAATGCCAGATGTTCTGCTCCTTCCAAGGTCTCTCCCCAGGCTCGATCTCGGACGCTTTCCTGATACCGTGGAAGAGCCAACTGCTTTATGCCTTTCCACCGTTCCGCTGGTTCACAGGGTCCTGCTAAAGCTCCACAGGGACGGAGCTCGCTTGATCATGATCGCCCCAGCGTGCCCAGGCAAGCACTGGTACACCATGTTGCTCGACCTGTCGATAGCCAACCCAATTACCCTGCCTCTTCACCCAGACCTCATAACTCAGGACCACGGCAGACTTCACCACCCAGACCTGCAGTCTCTTCACCTCACGGCATGGCTCCTGCGTGGTTGAGCCAGTCAGAGTTACGCTGCTCTGCCTCAGTACAACAAATACTCCTGGATAGCAGGAAACCTTCCACTTGGTCTACGTATCTGGCCAAGTGGAAGCGTTTTTCCTGCTGGTGCGAAATGCAAAATGTTACTCCCCCCGAGGTCTCGATCCCCACCATCCTGGACTACCTCTGGTCTCTCAAACAGCAGGGCCTAGCGGTATCATCATTGAGGGTGCACTTGGCGGCCATTTCTACCTTCCACCCAGGGGAAAGTGGCCGCTCCGTGTTTTCACACCCTATGGTTTCCAGGTTCCTCAAGGGCTTGGAGTGCCTATACCCAAGTACGCCGCCCTGCCCCTACCTGGGACCTCAACCTGGTCTTAACCAGACTTATGTCTCCACCATTCGAGCCGTTAGCAACTTGCTCGCTGCTATACCTGTCCTGGAAGACAGTTTTCCTCGTAGCCATTACATCGCCAGACGAGTCTCCTGAGCTTCGGGTGCTCACGGTGGACCCACCGTATACTGTGTTTCACAAGGACAAGGTGCAGTTGTGACCACACCCAGCGTTCCTCCCTAAAGTGGTATCGGCCTTCCATATCAATCAGGACATCTTCCTTCCGGTCTTCTCCCGAAGCCGCACTCATCAGACGGGAGCAACAATTGCACTCCCTAGATGTCCGTAGGGCGCTCGCATTTTATATCAAACGGACGAAGCCCTTTCGTAAATCGCCCCAACTCTTCGTCGCAGTAGCAGACCGAATGAAGGGCCTACCTGTCTCCTCCCAGAGGATCTCCTCTTGGGTGACGGCGTGCATCCACACTTGTTATGACTTGGCTCATGTTCCCTCGGGCCATCTCACCGCACATTCTACCAGGGCTCAGGCTCCATCTGCTGCCTTCCTGGCTCCTGTACCAATCCAGGAAATATGTTGCACAGCTACCAGGTCCTTGGTCTGCACCTTTGCTTCGCATTATGCTCTGGTTCAACAGTCTAGAGATGATGCAGCCTTTGGCTCAGCAATTTTGCATTCTGCCACATCTCACTCCGACCCCACCGCCTAGGTAAGGCTTGGGAATCACCTAATTGGAATCGATATGAGCAAGCACTCCAGTAACCGTCTTTTTTCTTCACCTTTGTAACTGTTTGTTCTTCGAGATGTGTTGCTCATATCCATTCCAAACCCACCCTCCTTCCCCACAGTCGGAGTAGCTGGCAAGAAGGAACTGAGGGGCCGTTGGGTCAGCAGGGGTATATATCCAGCGCCACTCCTGGGGCACCCAGCCGACCCACCGAGTGTTGCTAGGGTAAAAATCTTCTGACAAACGTGCATGCGGCATGCGTACACCTAACTGGAATGGATATGAGCAACACATCTCGAAGAACAACAGTTACAAAGGTGAGTAACCATCTTTTACAGAGGCAGGTATAAATATGCAGGCAAGAATCAGTCTAGAGATGACAAGGTTATTTCAGTCAGGGAAGATGAGGCCCTCTTCTAGCAGTTGAGCTGTGAACACCAAGGGAGGAGACACCTAGCCTTTTTAGTGGGACATTAGACCCTGTGGGGGGGAAAAAATGCAAATGTTCCATAGAACTCGTTTCTTTGGACATAACTTCATCATTTGATCATCAGTCTGACCCCACCATTGTATCTCCTCCAATAGCAGTAGAAGTGCATGGTGAGCAAGCCCTCAGTGCCCCTTTTGGCATTGCAGCATGTTACTCATGCCTTTAGGTACCTGGATTAATCCTTGAATGCATTTCTCCCCTTCCAGTTGTAAATTGGGGGAGTCCATCACACAGTTCAGCAAAGCCATCTTAGATAAATTGAAATACTTCTTCAAAGATCTCAAGAACAAGCTCCGGGAAAAAGGCAGAAACACAGAGCCAGTAAACGTTATTCAGAGGCATCAAATGGAAGCTGTCCAGGCTTTGGTAAGATTGGCAAGGGGGTCCGTGCAGTGGGTACCCTTCAGAACTTGTCTGTTGTGTGTTGGGTAACTATGGTGAGGATGCCTCACGTTTTGCAGTTTGGCCTGTATTTACTATAGGGAATCTGCAAATGCTCAAGTAATGTAACTGTCTTGAGTAATGGGCAAGTTTTGGTAAGCAGCCACTTTATTTGAATTGAGAGAACTTTTTGTAGCATACAATACTGATTTTTCCTTCCTTCCACTTCCCAGCTGTGTAACTTTCTCCTGGATCAGATGGAGTACATCAATAAAAGGCAGCGCGGTATATCCCGTGTCCTGACACCAGAAATACAGGCTAGCATGAAACAGGCATATGCAGGTAGGAAAATCATACAGCTGGGCTAAGTCTGTCTTCCTGTGTATTGAATTACTGAACAGGGAAGCAAATTGTAGCAGTGACACTAACCATCTATGCAGTGGTGAATTCTGCCAGTTAGTACTGGAGAACAGTTCCCAAGCTGGTAGTATGGAAATCTGTATGTTGGTAGAGTCACTACACTACTCCTGTTGAATCAGCTTGTCCCACTTTTATTTCTTAAATTTCAAAGGCTTGGCTCAAAGGGCTCACTTTAAATTCTTATTCTACAGAGACTGCAGGGTCCCAACAGAGATGACCCATGCCTGTTGATAGTGGAGGGGGACACAACCCTGAAACAGCTCAAGTCAGGTCCCCACCCTCCCCAGCAGTGCCTCCCTCCCAGGAAGCAGTGGCCCCTCCCTGCAGATCCCAGCTGTTCCTCCTGCCTCTCCCTGCCTGCTCAGCTGTTCTGCAGGGAGGAGGCCCAACTACACCATGTGATCAAGCAGTCTGGAGGGGGACACATGACCCTACATGTCCCCTCCACCCCCCACCCCATACACGTATTGCCCTGGTCCCAACATACGCTGCTTCATTTTGATCCAAGTGGCCATACTAAACTGCATGTTGGGATGGAAGCCACACCTCTATTAGATTGCAGTTTCCATTTTAGTAGTCGTGTGGCACCAGGCATCCTGACAGATGACCATTCCGGCCATTGGTTGAATAGCATGTGGGCAAGGCTGCACCAACACGTGTAAAATTATGTGCTGACATTTAAATACCATCTCTCTCCCGTAGCTTGTAGCCAACTGAATGGTCCTGGCTGTTTCCAGAGAATGAAAGATCTTATGCAACGGCATGTCCGCAATCAGAAGGAGACCATGTTTAACTGTGTCACTGATAAATTACGGCACCAGCTTGACCTGCTCCAGGTGAGATGAAACAGAATTAGCACTCTTCTGGAAAGTAGCTGGCCTTGTACAGGGTGATAGAACTGCTGCCTCTCAGGTCACGGGACCATGCTGTTTAGCTTGACTTGGAAGAAGCATTGTAGCTTTCCCATTTGCAGTTAAGTAGCAAGAATGGCAGCCAGTATTAGAAGTGGACCCCTCCCATTCTGTTTAGTTTGACTCTCGTTGCAGTATTTACTGGAGTTTTAGCCCTGGTGCGATTCCAGTGCTATTAGTAATTGTGCTCAGTGTGGAGAAGGGAGAATAACCTGCAAGAAACTGTGACTGGATGGAAAGTTTTCTACTGTCTGTGAAAGATTTTGTGTGAAACGCCTATAGACAAGCTTAGTGCAGGATGCCTCCCTTGAAGTGAGTCTCTATATGGGGACAATACTCTAGGGCTGCATACCATGATAGCTGTCTCCAGTTCCTTTCACATTTGACTCCCTAGTGCTTTTAGGTTGTTCGAATCAGTAAACTGACTTATTGATGGACTATTAGTAATCAGATTTCTATTATTACAAACCACTTTTCGTAGGGTCATATATGCCTATTACAGTAGAGCCTCAGAGTTACAAATTGGCCAGTCAACCACGCACCTCATTTGGAATCGGAAGGATACAATCAAGAGCAGCAGAGACCCAAAAAACCAGAGCCAGTACAGTACAGGACTGTGTGTTTAAATATAAACGAGTAAAAAAGAAAGGAAAGCAACATTTTCCTTCTGCTTAGTAAAGTTTCAAAGCTGTATTAAGTCATTGTTCAGTTGTAAAGTTTTAAAAGAACAACCATAACGTTTTAGTCAGTGTTACAAGCAACCTCTATTCCCAAGGTGTTCATAACTCTGAGCTTCTACTGTATATTTCAGTATGCTTTCGTGTTAAAACAGTACTTAGAATTAAACAATAAATGAAATATATCTTTGAGTGAGGTTTGAAAAGAAGTGAAGAGGCAGAGAGATACGAGAAATCTACTACAGTTCAGACAGCATTGCATGCTGGTTTTGGTCGTCTCCAGGGGTCATGCTTCTATATTAAAGATGTGCTTCAGCAAAGTTGAGTACCTCTGCATTAGCAAACATATAATTTGGACCTGATTTTAAACGTGTCAGGTTTTAAAATTTATTTGTAGTGTCACTAACTGGTTGTTTGCTCGCTAACATAGTTCTCAAACTGCAGTCTGTGATCTGCAGGAGTCACATTATGCAGATTCTTCCTCTTTGCTTCCAGCTGTTTCTAGGCTGTTGGTGGCAAAGAGCCCTGGTGCCCTATACAGGTAGTTGGAAACAAGGAAGAGGAGCCAGCCTAGCCTGTGCATATTGTGTAACTGAGAACTGGAAGGGAGTGGGTCCATCGGGTTGCAAATGAGAGAGGAGGCAGGTCCACAAGACTGTAAAAATATGAGCTTACCAAGTGTCTGTGTAGATAAACGGGAGAGGGAGGCATATGTCCCAGATACGTAACATACAGGGTTTCTATATAAAACTGCAACCTGATCCTTCTCTCCTCTGAGTTTCACTCACCCCCGCCACCCCCCCATACAGGGATTATCAAAGAGATTTATCCTGGTTAGAGTGATCTAGTGATGAAGCAGCCTACTAAACAACAGGGGCCCTGCTGACTAAAAGAGAATTAATATCCATGTTGAGGAAGATTAGTGTGTAACATGAAACCTTGAAGCCTTGTCTTTGTTTTAGGTGTACATCGGTGGTAGTTTTGAGTGCTTAGTTCAGGAACTGACTAAATCCTTGAAACTGCAGTTTGAACCAATGCTGAAGCCTGTCCAGAAAAATGATGGAATTATTCCAGGTAAATTTTTCCAGGTTCTTGCTTATGCGTTGGCTTCTTGTTGTCGCTGTAAACAGTGTTTAGAGTAAATGTTGCAAATAGAGACACAACATCACAGCACTCACTCCTTCTTGTGGAGCAGTTAGAGGCTGATTACAAATGTGAGCTATAACAAGTAGGCATTGCTGAAGCTAATTCAGTAATCTCATACTTCAGAGTGTGCTGATAGAATTTGTTCTGTCTACATTTTGAACTGTATTGCTCTCATACTAAAATGAGAGCTGAACTGTACTTTGCCATCCTTAAAAAAATAGTTTTGCCTTTGTCAGATTTGGGCTGCGTGCCTGCCCCTTCTAGTGGTGTGTCCTCAGTGGCAGACTTTGCACACACAAGCATAATTGTGTATACATCAACTGAAAGGGGAAGATGCACAAGCATGGCCCTTTCAATCATGCAGACATTACCAATGGCACCTCTCCTCTTCTGGGAATGGGCTGCCAGCTGCACCAGGTGTGCCTTCTACACAGATACAAGGTGCAGTGTATCCACTGGAAAGCATTGCACAAAATCTGTTACTTGGCAGTGTTCCAGTTCTTCGAGTGCTTGCTCATATCCATTCCAAGTAGGTGTGTGCGCGCCGCATGCACGTTCATCGGAAGAATTTTCCCCTAGCAACACCCGGCGGGTCGGCAGGCGCCCCCTGGCATGGCGCCTTTGCGGCACCGTATATGTGCCCCTGCCGACCCGGCCGCTCCTCAGTTCCTTCTTACCGCCCGTGTCGGTCGTTGGAACGTGGAGTGCGGCTTAGCTGACCTCCACATCCCTAGCGTTTCA
>NC_133770.1:301623190-301630845 GCF_003597395.2 Chelonoidis abingdonii | reverse complement strand
CGCTCCGGGACCCGGGCTCATGCCTGGCTCTCCCGGCTTCAAGCAGTGCTCGGCCTGTCATCGGCCGATGCCAACGGGAGACCCCTACGATCGTTGCCTAAGGTGCCTGGGGGAATCCCATCTGACGGACAAGTGCCGAATCTGCAAGTCCTTCAAAGCGGGGACAAAGAAGGAGCGGGACTCCCGTTTGAAACAGCTCCTTATGGAGGCTGCCCTGACCCCGGCGGTCCCGGTATCGACCGCACCGCAGCCTGCACCGAGAAGAACTTCGTCTTCGGTACCGGAGACAAGCGGTACCGCCTCAACACCGCGGCACCACAAGTCTCCAACTCAGAAGCCAGCCCGGCAGCGCTCGCTTTCGCCTAGGACGAAGAAGGCGAAGGCTCCTGCGGTCACGACTCCAGCATCGCAGTCCGAGCCTGTGAAACCATGCCGGCAGGCACCGCCATCTGCCCCGGCACCGGTGATCCCTGCACCGTCGACTCCGGCCAGGCAAGAGCCATCGAGTCCGGTGCTTGATAGCTCCCCGGCACGTACCGTGGTCGAGCTCACGGTTCCCACTACGCCGGAAACCTTTGCAACGGCGAGAGACCTAATCGCGTTGACTGAGCCTTCCCTGCCTCAGCCCCTGGCACCGCCAGTGCGGGCGCTTCCATCACTGGGAAAGCCAGCTATGCTCCGGCCACCATCTCTTGGAGCAACAGACAGGCACCGGTCCCGGTCGAGATCTCGGCACCAATCCCACTCACGCCGTTGGTCGCCTTCTCGACGCCGCTTGCAGTCCTGGCACCGATCCTACTCTCGGCGCCGGTCGTACTCGCGGCACCGGTCCGGATCCCGATCAATGGACCGACGCTCGACGCGTCGCTCTACTTCTCAGCACCGCTCCCGACGAAGTCATCGTACCGTCGGCGCACCCGATCCCGGTCGACCTCCCGGCACCGTGCTGGTCGTAGGTCCCGTTCCCGATCTCGGCACCGGTTCGACTCCCGGCACCGTTCTCCCGCACCGCCTGTCACCCGGCACCGGTCATACGGCCTGTCCGCCCTGCCTTGGCCGTCGAGACACCCTTCAGGTTCCTCGTGGCCAGACAGCGCGCTCTATGGAGATGTGGACCAGGGTCTGGAACAGCCCCAGCAATGGTTCTTCTGGACGCCTTGGGCATACCATCAAGCCCAAGGCGATCCCTGCCCGACGTCGAGATCTACAATTACCACCCGTCGGGTACCAGAGGCAACTATCAGTGCCCCTCCTCCGGAGACCGATATTGCCGAGTCCCAGGACCCATAGGCCGCCCCGGAATCGAGCCACCCTCTGGAACAGCAGCCTTTGGATGAGCCCCCGATCCCCGGTCTCTCCTCCTCCTCCTCACCAGATGAGGCAGTGGCGGGCACTTCGACCTCTGGCCCGCCCCCCATCGACCTTCGGGCTCACCAGGACCTGCTCTGCAGAGTGGCGTTGAGCATCAACCTCCTGGCAGAGGAGGTTCCAGAGGTTGAGGATCCTGTGGTGGACATTCTCTCGTCTGATGCACCGACGAGAGTCGCCTTACCCTTCATCCGCTCAATTCAATCCAGGGCTGATTCTATTTGGCAGTCTCCGGCATCTATCCCTCCGACGGCCAGAGGCGTGGAGAGAAAGTACATGGTACCCTCTAAAGGGTGCGACTACTTGTACACCCATCCTCCTCCATTCTCTCTGGTCGTCCAATCCGTGAACGAGAGGGAGCGTCATGGCCAGCCAGCTCCCGCCCCAAAATCGCGGGAGGCGAAAGGTATGGACCTGCTGGGCCGTAAGGTATACTCCGCAGGGGGTCAACAGTTACGTGTGGCAAACCAGCAAGCACTGCTAGGCAGGTACAACTTTAATACCTGGCAGTCCATGGAAAAGTTTAGTGAGCTGATCCTGGTAGACTCCCGCCCTGAGTTCAAGAGCCTCTTAGAAGAGGGGAAAAAGATATCTAGAACATCCTTACAGGCTGCACTTGATGCCATGGACTCAGCGGCTAGAACCATCGCGTCGGGAGTCACCATGAGACGGATTTCGTGGTTGCAAGTCTCCAGCTTACCTCCGGAACTGCAACATACGATCCAAGACCTCCCGTTTGAGGTGAGGGCAGGGCCTCTTCTCAGAGAAGAGCGGACCAAGGCTGCGAAAGCCTTAAGTGACACTCATGCATAAATGCACTCCCTGGGCATTACACACCACAAACCCACGCGAAGGTCCTTTCGGCTGCACCTCGTGCCCTTATCCCCACCACGCCCATGCCAGGACTTTCAAAAACGGCGGGGACGAGTGAACCGAAGATGCAATCAGTGTTCCCAGGGGGCCAATAACGGTTGCTGCCAACACCGCGTGGGACTGACACAAACTTTTTGAAGGTGCGCCAGAGAGCAGAGCACCAGGTCCTTCCCCGGACTCCTTTTCTTTCTCTCAACCGTCCTTTCTTCCTTTCCTCCTTCATGGCGTGGTCCCAAATAACTTCAGATCGATGGGTTCTACGCACGAGTGGAGTTGCTACCATCTACAGTGTTGTTTGCGCTCCACCCTCCCACTCACTCCCTCCCTCTTCAGGACCCCTCACGAGCATCTCCTTTACCAGGAGGTCCTCACGCTTCTCGAATCAGAGCGATTAGAGAGGTGCATTATGACATGACGCAGAGGGTTTTCTCCCACTTTTTTTAATCCCCAGTCGAAAGGAGGTCTCCGACCGATCCTAGACCTCGCGGAACTCAACGCCTTCGTTAAGGGAAGTTAAGATTCCGCATGGTTGTCCTTGGGGTCTATCATCCGTCCTTGGATCCGGGAACTTTCGCTGCTCTCGACATGAAGGACGCCGCGTACTTTCAGTGTTTCGATCTACCCACCTCAGCAGACGTTTTCTCCGCTTTGTGGCGCGGTGGGACCGTTCATTCCAAATTCACGGTCCTTACCCTTCGGCCTTCCTCTGCCCCACGAGTCTTTCGAAATGTATGGCAGTAGTGGCGCTTCCATCCATCGCAAGGTGTCTTCCCTTACCAGAGGATGCTTGTCCGATCTGCGCCTCCAAGTCAGGTGCCACCCCACTACAGTATATCGAGGAACCAATGGTCTCGAATCTTGCTAGGGGCCCTGGTAAAACTTTTCGACAAGTCCAATCCTCGATTTCCAACTCAGGAGGAATAGGAATTATCGGGGCTGTCTTGGCGCTTACGGTCGGACAGCCTGCTCCACCCAGACATTTTCCAGGTAATGCGTCTCTCATAACAACCTGCTAGCCTGTCCCCATCGACCTCGAGGTCCCTAAGAGTCTTTCTCAGACCTCCTGGCCGCAGCGAGTGGCGCCTCGATACTTTTGATCACGAAGGCATGCCAAGCTCATCTGCGCCACTGCAGATTCTGGTTAGCTTCTGTTTACCCCGTGCACATCAAGCAGTGACAGCATGGGACATCGTTTCACACTCACAAAGACTGGTCTATGCATCCTCACGTGCTCGGTGGCGAAACCCCTCCCGGGTTTGGCGCCAGGCTTGTGCCTTTTCCCCAGGCAAGGCCGTCCATTTCAGTTAAACAACGGACGCATACCATCTCTGGGACGTAGAGGGAGCTACAGTGGCTAGTACTCGTCGGACCATGGGCCTCTGTCCACTCTGGAACTACGACTGCACATAAAACATCAGGGGCTTGCGCAAACGTTGTACCTTTGCTCCAGCCTTTCTTCACTCACCTGTCAAGGCGCTCTGTGTCTTATGCTCACGGACACACCACGCAGTGCCCTATATTGCACAAGCAGGAGATACCCGCTCTTCTCCCTCTTTGTCAGGGTGAAGGACCTTCACCCTGTGGGAATTTTGTATAACCCACATATGGATCTGATGGCCTTCCTTTTCTTCCGTGAGAGTCTCAGAACGTGTGGAACCACCTATGCGGTCTTTTCTAGCCACAGGAATTAGGTACCCTTCGTCCGGACATAGTCCATTCTCTCTTTCGGAGGGGGTTTCCCCAATCATCTCTTCGCCTTCCGTACCAACCGGAGTGCCCCCAGGTTCTGCTCCTTCCGCTGGTCTTGCCTCGGCTCATCACGGGACCGCATTCCTCCTACCCTTGGATCGCGACCAATCTCGATATGCCTCCACGCTTCAACATGCTAGAGTGCACTAGGTCTGCGTGTGAAGCTGCGCAGGCAAGGCTCGGGTAATTCTCATCGCTCCCAACAGGTCGTGGCCTCGCAGGCATGTACGCTCCACCGCTGTTGAGACCTTCCATATGCCAGTCAGTTCACCAAGTTGCCGCTCCATCAGACTTGATTTGATCACCAGACCACGGCAGGCTTCTCATTCCCGACCTCGGTCCGACTTTCTGTGCGTTCTGTGCAGCCTGCGAGCTCACTTTTTACGCGTGTCAGGTTCCTAAGCGAACCTGCACTCTGGCTACGCGACTGTTTCGAAAGGCAGGTGTCTAGCGCTGCTGGGTCAGTCCGAACGAACCGCGCAAGGCTACCTTCACCGGCATGAGTGTCCCTAGCTATCACTAATCCAACGGTATCGCACATATGCTCATGGGCACCTTAACTGCAGTCTGTGAGCCTCCTTTAAAATATCAGCTTACAGGCAGATGTCCTCGCGCTCATCCTAGCGGATTAGCCCTAGTGATTGTCGTTCCATTCCGGATAGGAGAAGAGCTTCTTCCTCCGCCTTCTCTCACCCGATGGTCTCGATGTTCCTCAGGGTAGGCTAGAGCGTGTACCCCAGGTCCGCCGCACCCACCCCTCGTGACACATCAAACACCGTCTTCTATCAGAGAACTAATTGACTCCCGTACTTCTCGTAACCCTTGAGAAACCTGCTCTACTCCTGTAATCTCTATCGTCGGGCACGTGCGTTCCTTGTGCCGGATATTACTATCTGCGCCAGAGGGAGAGTCTCGGGAGTTTCGCGTCTCGTGGCGGCCACCGCTACACGATATTTCACACAAGCCAAGGTTGCAGCAAAGTGTAACCGGACCGCTCCAGCGAGCGTTGCCTACCCAAGGTGTCGTCTCCCCCTGTCCCCGTTAACCAAGACTTTTGCTCCCGGTATTTTATCCTAAACCTCACGCAGTGCCCGCGACCAGCAGAGCTTGCAGCTTCCTCGATGTTCGTTATAGAGCTGCTGGCTTCTACATGACCGCACCCGCCATTTCCCGAAAAAGACCTCACTTTTATTGCTGTGTCAGACAGGATGAAAGTTCGCCCATGTCTCGTCTTCTCGAGACATCTATCCATCTGGCGTGACGTCCGTGCCTTTAAAAATGTGCTACCTTTAGCTCGCACCCTCTCTAGGATGACTGACTGCACTTCCGACAATGAACATCACTCTTCTCTTATCTAGCCACGTTACCGGTCGATTTGCCTACAAGAATATCTGTGCGCTTCTGCAGCTCGAGTGGTTTCGTGCTTGATGACAACCACTATCTCTGCCCATTACGCCTTGTTCAAACCGTCAGGACGGCTGCAGGCTCTTGGCTTGGCCGTTTGCATTCAACAGTCTCAACTTCCGCACCCCACACGCCTTGCTGTAAGGCCTTGGAATTTCACCCTCTTGGAAGATGGATTATGAGCAAGCACTTGAAGAAGAAAGTATGGGTGTACTCACGTCTGGTGACTGTTGTTCTTCGAGATGTGTTGTCATATCCATTTTCCACACCCCGCCCTCCTCCCCGACTGCGGACGTAGCCGGCAGAAGGAACTGAGGACGGCAGGTCGGCAGGGAGCATATATACGGTGCCCTCGGGCAGCGCCACTTCGAGAGGGCGAGCTGCCGCCCGCGCCCGACCAGGATGTTGCTAGGGGAAATTTTTCCATAACGAACACGTCGCACTGCCGAGGCGCGCACCACCTACTTGGACTGAGATATGTAGGCACAACATCTGACCCAGACCACCGCAGTTACAAAGGTGAGCTAACTGTACTATTTCTTCTCTGCTTACAGAAGGCTAGATGCAGTGTTGATTTTTAATTTATGTAGTGACTCTCAAGCTCCTTTGCATTTTCCTTGAAGAGATTTAGTAGTGCTTTGTGTCCTTTGAGGACTGAAGATATTCCATCAGGGGCAGAAGCTTAGCAGCAGAAGAAGCTGCAACCTGATTGAAATGCTTGATTTAGCACATCCTTTTACTAAAGAAGCAGGCAGAATAGACATGAATTGCAAATAGTTATGCATCATAGGTTTTCTCAATAATGAAACATTAAAGAAGGTACTTCGTGACATATGTTTAAATTTCCCAGAATGAGGAAGGAGATTTGTCGTCAGCTCTGAGAGAGATGATGTGTGTGTGCATAACTGTACTAGATTTGCAGCCCTTCTTATAGCACGGAGCCCGATAGCGCTATGTTCCTCAGTCTATACACAAGGGGAGTGCATTGGTTTTTCTACCCACTGTGTTGGCTAATAAGCTTAATTTGGCTCGATTATTGGGCGTTTTATAAAGTCGCTTCAACACAGCCCAGCAAGCCATACGTAAACCAAGTTTGTAGGTGTAGTTCAATATTTAACGTTGATCAATAGCTACCATTATTTTGACCACTATCAGTTAGTAGGCTAATTGAAGAAATTCTAGCCAAATGATACTAAGCTAAGGATTAAGGTTCTTTACTTTATGCGTGTTACACTATGGGGCTATATACCGGACGAGTTTCTCAAAACAGTCTGTTTTCATGCTATCTATATATGTGTTGAGCACAAGATTCCTTTCATCTCAATTATATATAGTGTCGACATAACTCATACAGTGTTAAAGAGTAGTCATTCAAAGCCTTGATATAAGATCTCCCATGTGATTCTGTTCTTTACATGCTACAGACAAAGACACCCTAGTTTCGTTTCGAGTTAATGCTTAAGGCATTGAGGTCCAGCAGGCTCAGGCGAAGGACATATGCCTTCCTATATGTGCTGTTTGATGGCCTAGGATAGTCACAGCCTGGTGGTCTAACTCAGGTTTTTATGTGCGTGGAAGCAGGGTACCACCATTCTGTTATCGTGCTCTTTGTCTAGCTCTATAGCTGAGGAAAGATGAGAGGATAGTTGGTCAGCATGGGACAGCCCTACACTGCCTCAGCTTTATTAATTGCACTCTCATTCATTGATGCTACATCCTTGGAAGACGGAAAGTATAAATCAGTTTAGTCGAGTAAATTTTAGTAAGCACTCAATTTCACTGTATTACACAAACAAGGAGAAATATCTTTTCGCCACCTCTGAGTCTCAAAATTTACAAATGATTAGCAACCTGTTGTTAGAAATAGACTTTCTTGAGAACTATAGAGACTTAAATTTTAAGGGGAGAATGCTACTTTTGTCATATGTTGTAGATTATGCAGTGTATGGCAGATGTGAGTGGTCAATTTAATAGTTTTTTCCGCATTAGACTTTTTTGACCCCTAAGGTCTGCTAGAGCTCACATGTGAGATATAAATGTGAGGACGCCACGAACCACAATTTTCTACAACTGTCGAAAATGTAAATGTTAATAAGGAACTTGATCATAGCGCGCTAAAACGACCAATCGCTCAGTGCCTGGTAATCAACCAGAGTGTTACGACTTGGCACCAGCACGTTAGGCCCTGGCACAGCATAAAGCAATAGATTAATCAGCACCAATCTACAAAAGATAAGTGGAGATATGTCAAAAAATACTAA
>NC_133770.1:301569130-301623165 GCF_003597395.2 Chelonoidis abingdonii | reverse complement strand
TGAGGGGCAGCCTCTTCTCAGAGAAGACGGACCCTAAGGCTGCAAAGGCCTTAAGTGACACTCTGCTATAAATGCACTCCTGGGCATGAACACACAAACCCACGCGAAGCGTCCTTTCGGCTGCAACCTCTCAGTTGCCCTTATCCCCACCACGCCCATGCCAGACTTTCAACAAACGGCGGGGACGAGTGAACCGAAGATGCAATCAGGTTTCCAGGGGCAATAACGGTTGCTGCCAAACACCGCGGGGACTGACCAAACTTTTGAAGGTGCGCCAGAGAGCAGAGCACCAGTTCCTTCCCCGGTCTCCTTTTCTTTCTCTCAACCGTCCTTTCTCCTTTCCTCCCTTCATGCGTTGGTCCACAAATAACTCAGATCGATGGGTTCTACGCACGAGTGGAGTTGCTACCGATCTACGTGTTGTTTTGCGCTCCACCCTCCCCACTCACCCCTCCCATCCCTCTTCAGGGACCCTCTCACGAGCATCTCCTTTACCAGGAAGCTCCTCACGCTTCGTCGAACTCAGAGCGATTAGAGAGGTGCATATAGACATGACGCAGAGGGTTTTCTCCCATCTTTTTTTACTCCCAAGTCGAAGGAGGTCTCCGACCGATCCTAGACCTCCGCGGAACTCAACGCCTTCGTTAAGGAAGTTAAGATTCCGCATGGTGTCCTTGGGGTCTATCATCCGTCCTTGGATCCGGGAACTTTCGTGCTCTCGACATGAATGGACGCGTACTTTCATGTTTCGATCTACCCACCTCAGCAACGTTTTCTCCGCTTGTGTGGCGCGGTGGGCCGTTCACTTCCAAATTCACGGTCCTACCTTCGGCCGTTCCTCTGCCACCACGAGTCTTTACGAGAATGTATGGCAGTATGGCCGCTTCCATCCATCGCAAGGTGTCTCCCTTACCTAGGGGACTGCTTGTTCCGCGCGCCTTCCAAAGCTTCAGGTGCTCACTCCCACTACGTATACGAGAACCAATGGTCTCGAGATCCTTGCTAGGTGGATCCCTGGGTAAAATTTCGACAAGTCCATCCTCGATTTCCAACTCAGAGATAGGAATTCATCGGGGCTGTCTTGGCGCTTACGGTCTCGACAGCCTGTCCACCCATGACCGATTTCCAGGTAATGCTAGTCCTTATCATAACAACCTGCTAGCCTGTCCCCATCGACCTCGAGGTCCCTAAGATGTCTTTCTATACAGACCTCCTGAGCCCATGGCGAGTGGGCGCCTGCGATACTTTTGATCACAAAATGCCAAGCCATCTCGCCACTGCAGATCTGGTTAGCTTCTGTTTACCCCGGTGCACATCAGAGAGTGACAGCATGGGACATCGTATCTCACACTCAACAAAGACTTCTAGGCACTCCTCACGTCTGCTCGGTGGCGGAAGACGCGCTCCCTGGTCTGTGCGACCAGGCTTTGTGCCTTTCCACCCAGGCAGCCGTCCATTTCAGTTGACATAACATGACGGACGCATACCAGTCTCTGGGACGTCAGAAAGGGAGCTCAACATGGCCTAGTACTCGTCCTTCGGACCATGGTGCCGCTGTCACTCTGGACTATCGCACTGCACATAAACATCAGGGGCTTTTAGCGCAAACTGTTCCTTACTTTGCTCCAGCCTTTCTTCACTCACCTGCTCAAGGGCGCTTGTGTTCTTATTGCTCCGGACACACCACGCGATGTGCACCTATTTAGCACAAGGCGAGGAGATACCCGCTCTTCTCCCTCTTTGTCAGTGGTAGAAGTGATTCACACTGTGGGGAATTTTGTATAACCACATATGATCTGATGGCCTTCCTTTTCTTCCGTGAGAGTCTCAGAACAGTGATCGAACTACCTCCATGCAGGTCCTTTTCTAGCCACAGGAATCTAGATACCCTTCGTCCGGACAATAGTCCATTCTCTCTTTCGTGAGGTTCCCCAATCGATCTCTTTCGTCCTTCCGTACCAACCGGAGTCCTCCCAGGTTCTGCTCCTTCCGCTGGGTCTTGCCCTGCGGCTCATCACGACGCATTCCTCCACCCTGTGGATCGGACCAATCCGATATGCCTCCACCTTCTGCTGGTGGCACTATGTCTTCGTGTGAAGCTGCGCAGGACAAGGCTCGGGTAATTCTCATCGCTGAACAGGCTGGCCTCGACAAGGCAGTACGTCTCCACACGCTGTTGACACCATGTCCATAGCCAGTCAGTTTCCCCTAGAGTGTGCCGGCTCCATCAGACTTGATTTGATCACCAAGACCACGGCAGGCTTCTCATCCCGACCTGCCACTTTCTTGGTCTCCGTCCACCTGATCATATCGGTGTGGTTCCTGCTGGCTGACTCTGCAGCTGCACTGTTTCAGACCCCAGTGTGTCAGCGGCTGCAGGGGCGTCCTGGAACATGGAACGCTGCTGCACATGGCTACCTTACCGGCGAAATGGAGTGTGTTCGCCTGCTGTATCCTAATCACAAGCGGAATATCCCCGGCACATTGGCTCCCATCCACCTTAATCTTGCAGTTCTGATGAGACCCCTTTAAAACTAGTTCTAGCCTGTATCCAGGCGAGAGCTCGTCTCTCGCTGGCTCATCCGTATGCGGGAGATTACGCCCTAGGTGCACTATGGTCGTGTCCATCTCCGGATCAGGAGAAGAGCTTACTTCCTCCGCCTTCTCTCAACCCTGGTCTCGAGTGTTCTCCTCGAGGTGGGTTAGCCTAGAGCGCCTGTACCCCAGGTCGCCGCCCCCCCCATCTGTGCGACCACTCAAGACACGTTCTTCATCAGAGAACTAATGTGTCCTCACCGTCTTCCCTCAGGTACCCTTGGCAACCTGCTCTCTCTGTAATCTCTATCGCTCGGGCACGTGCGTTCCTTGTGCCAGGAATATTCACTTCTGCGCGCACGAGGGAGAGTCTCGGGAGTCTTCGCGCTCTCGTTGGCGGACTCCACCAGGTCTACACATATTCTCACACAGACAAGGGTTGCAGCTGTAATAGGTTGTGTGAAGACCGGACCGCATCCAGTCGAGCGTTGATCCTACCCAAGGTGCTCTCTCCCCCTTCACCCGGTTAACCAAGACTTTGCCTCCGGTATTTCTCCTAAAACCTCACGCAGTGCCCGAGGACAGCAGAGCTTGCAGCTTCCTCGTGTTCGTTTTCTTAGAGCTGCTCGTCAGCTCTCTACATTGACCGCACTTCTCTGCCTTTCCGAAAAAGACCTCACTTTTATTGCTAGTTGTCAGACAGATGAAAGTCGCCCATGTCTCGTCCTTCTCGAAGACATCTATCCTCTGGCGTGACGTCCGTGCCTTTAGAAATGTGCTACCTTTAGCTCGCCCTCTCTAGGATGACTGACTGCACTTCCGACAAATGAACCAATCATTCCTCTGATGCGTCTTTCTAGCCACGAATTACGGGTGCCGTACAAGACATATGTCTCGTGCGCCTCATCATTCGTGTGGTTTTCGTCTTGATGCACAACACATATCTCTGCCCATTACGCCTTGTTCAAACTCAGTCGAGGGGACGGCTGCAGGCTCTTGGCTTGGCCGTTTGCATTCAATGACAGTCTTCACTTCCCGCCCCCACACGCCTGCTGTACAGGCCTTGGAATTCACCTCTTGGAAAGATGGATTATGAGCAAGCACTTTGAAGAAGAAAGTTGGGTGTACTCACGTTGGTGACTGATTGTTGTTCGAGATGTGTGCTCAATCCATTTTCGCACACCCCCTCCTTCGCGTCAGGCCCCGAACTGCGGGTAGCCGCAGAAGGAACTGAGAGCGGCCAAGGCGGTAGGCAGGGCCTCTTACATTCTCTCAAGGCCACTCAGCGGGCGCCTGGCCGAGCCAGCCGGGTGTTGCTAGGGAAAATTTTCTCAACGGAACGTGGCGCGGCGGCGCGCACGACTTACATCTGGAATGATCATGGGCAAAACACATCTCGGAGAACAACCTTACAAGGTGAAGATCATGACTGCTCTTTTCTTTCTTGTTATAGTCCTAGCAAGTGAGACATTAATACTTAACAATTGGGCTAGTGCTGCCATAGCTGTCTTTACACTTCCTCTCGCTTGAGAAGATACAGTGCTCTCTCGAGGCTAATGAATTCGAATTGTGCATCAGATATCTTACTAGATTAGCATCAGCTAGGATACTGTAGCAATGTTGTTTAAGCCACATCCTTCGTATCTTACTAAAGAGCAGGCAGTGAGTCTAGGACATGTAGTTGCCATTGAGCTTATTCCTGGCATTTGTTCCACTGAAAGCTCCGATCATGTACTCCATATTAAGTTTCAATGAGGGTGGCAGTCTCAAAGATTATTGATGTTTAGGACATGCTACCTAGATGTCAGTCGCCGCTTGTATTCTTACCAAGTTAAGTGCTTTTTTCTACCACTGGTGGCTAATAAGCTTTTTGGCGCATATTGAGTTTTATTGTCCTTCAATAACAAGAAACCAAGCTATACAACTTTGTAGGTATGTCTAGGATGCTGATAGCGTATTCAAATATATTTGCCATATACAGACTGGGTAGATTACTTAGCAGCTATACATAAGCTCAAGAAAACTTTATTTATTGGGTTAACTAATTTGCTATATAGTAGGAGTTCTTCAACAGTCTATATTATATTTGAGCATTCCTTGCACTCTATAATTATAGCAAAATTACAGAGTTAAAGGGTTTGTGAACATTTAAAATCTCCCATTTCTTTTTACTGCTAAGAAAAACTGTCAGTCGTTGTGATTTGGATAGCTTCTATAGTCAGTGAAGGACATATGCTTACTCTCTTTGCACCGTGTAATCTCTCAGGAGATTTACAGGGTTAAGCATCAGTGTTATGGGGTACACATCCTGCTGCGTTTGTCTGTTAACTGTGGAAGATGAGGATAGTTTCAACCATGGCACACCTGATGCCTTCAAACTTTTTAAGTCTCCTATATTCATAGCTTGGAAGGATATTTTTATCAGTATTTAGGTCAGCATCAATTTCACTGTTTACACAAACCAAACTTTGCCGCGTGCTGATCTCAAATTTACAGATAGCATAGGCTAAGAATGGAGAATTACTCTCTCTTAGATGACAAGCCTTAGCATGGATAACGAATCTTAAGGAATGTTTGTATATTTTGATATGCATTTGACATGTGTGTTTTAACTAGTTTTCAGCCTATAGCTTTTGACGCCCGTCTCTGTCTTTTCCTAACACATTGTAATCGCCCCGACACATTTTCTGATACTGACTGTGAAATGTACACTGGATCTCAAATCTTGAAATAACGACTTTAAACTTATTAACTTATGCAGAGCTGCAAAAATGGTATAAATTATAACATAATTTGCCTCTTAAAACTCGATTCTCTGTTATTACCCCACTTCAAAATCCCAATTCGCCAAGTCATCAGTAATTCCCATTCATATACTTATTAGCAGGTGCAACTCATAAACTGGTTTTATCTTGGTTTAGCTTGTCTTTGCCATTTATTTCCATGTTCAACCACCACTGGCAATGATCAGAATTACAAGAATGAGCTCGTTGGCATGTGCGAACCCACCTCGTTTTGGGAAGAGAGTGTGGGCAATATAATCCTCGTTCTTAGATTTACACCTTGCTTTTTCTTTATTGGCACATCTTTGTATGGTATCACATGTCCTGCTATAACTTCCTGCAGTACGACCATACTCGATAAATGTCATGTCTCTTCACCGTTGATTCGTAGTTCGGGATAGCACTCCCGCGGAAGCCTTCTGCCCGCTGGGGATCAAAACCACATTTGTCAAAGGATGGAGTGCCAAGCATTGACTTACTTCTCAGAGTATAGGAAGATTGGGAGGTACGCTTAATGAACGGACATAGAAAAGGAGAATTATGATGTAGTACTCAAATTCAGTCATAGACAAGAGCATTTGCTTCACCAAAGAAAAAAGTAAGCTTTAGCGTGAAGTCTATCATATTTGTAGCTAAGACAGACATCTAAATTGCTGATACTCTAGCGTTACTATTACACGCCGTGCGTGTTGATGGACATGTATAAACTTTAAGGACTTGGTATGAGTCAGACTCTTGTGGCAGATTCAAATTGTCTGCACCCAGGCGGTATTTTTTCGCATGTTCCCGGCCTGTCTCTTACCTTCCGCTTATTTAAAGAATTGCCTGAAGTTAACGTATACGAGAAAAAAACCTTCTATGTCAACCGGCTGCAACATGTTTCTAGGCTTCAAATGCACACTTGTCTTTTTGGTTTATCTGTTTGCTTGTTTATCAACTGTCCCCTCATTACAGGGCTTCATAAATATTTATGCAACTGTGGCGAACGTGAAGGCCAAACATTCTAATTCATTTATAGGTGTTTCCCAACCAACGCTGTTAAATTTACTCTCCCTTAGGTATCTTGGAGTTATGTTATACTTCCCCGATGTATAGCAGTCTAGCCCCAGGAAGGACTGGAAAAGTTAACCGTTTAACTGACTGTTAGATCTTTTCTCCCTTTGTTTATAACTCCATTTTATTTTAGCTGCACTACTCCCGTGGATTATGTTACGTTTTTTCACAAAATTATGCTGAATGAGGAGGGACAAAATATAGACTTGTAGGAGAATTGTAGATTCTGGTTCCGTACTATGTCTATTGCTATGGTGGTACCTCCATACAGTGCTAAGCGTCTATTCACCAGTACAGAATTCTTTAATTAAAGTATGTGCTATGTGGTGCTACGAGGCTCATGTAATGTCAAAGATGGTTTTCCGCAGTGTGATATTTAACGATGATGACGATTTAGCTATGAGATGGTGAGCCTGAATTTATAAAACGGTGGTGGCAAAGACTATCAGCAGCTGCAAGCAGGGGATGAATTTGTGGCATTTCAAGGACTCTTGCTGCGAATTTAACTGTTCTGTATATAAATGCCTCAAAGAAAGAAGAAGCTACCTCTCCTCACAGTTGGAATACTCTCTGCTCTGAGTTCAGGGATGTCCTCCTTGTCTCTCTCTTCATTTGATCCTAACAGTAAGACCTGCAATTGAGTAGCAAACAGATAATCAGTCAGTTTATATAAGGAAAAAGACTTGAAACTACATCAAATGGTGCTTGATATGTGAATATTTAGACACAGTATTGGTTTTACGCTTTATCCTAATACGGTATAGAGGATCTACTCTTGTCCCCTTATATAGCTATCTTCTACTCTCCTTCTCTGTGCACACTTATCGTTTTCACTGGGTATCACGTGTAAATCAGCAACCTAACGAAAAGCTGAGCTTCAGTCCTACGCAGAGTTAGATTTTTGGCTTTATTCAGATGTCAGTTTCTCGTTTTGCAATCTCAGATGCGGAGTTATTGATGTATGTTCGACATTCAGATACATGCTCAGGGCAATTCCAGAAAATTAGCATTGTGGACATAGCTTCTGTGCGTAGGCCTACTCATGGAAATAGTACTATGCTTGATAGTATATGGTCTTTTTCACATAGTTGTGGCCTGCATATGTAACTGGGACTGTTCATGGTAATAAGCATGTTAAACTAAGTATTTTGCAGGATTAATATTAGGGCGTTGAAATTCTGACCACACCATCTCCCCACCGATGGCTCACTTGATAAGCCTCTCTCAGCTTTTCCTGCGTGTCATGGAGGCCGGTGTCCAGTCCTGTACCTGGTCAAATTCCAGTGTGATTAGAAGTTAACTTTTCTAGCTCACTTAACTTCCCAGTGGCCTATCTCGGGTTGTTCAGATTCGACCACCTATCCTTATTAGGTGGTTTTAGACTCCTTAAGACTTTGCCAGAGCTATGTGTATTTTCCTTCACAGTATGGCTGTTATATGGCTGTTTTATAGGGAGGAGGAACTAAGACTGAGTCTTATTCCCTCTCCCTCTGTAGCACTTTTAGAATTTGTTCAGGAGAAAAGCACCAAGGTATAAGGCTCTGTTCATTAGTGTCACATAGATTTCCAGAGCTCTTGCCCACTCCTGACAACCCAGAGAGCTTTCATTGAAAGAAGTATGGTATATGCACTTAGGTTTACCTATTATCATTGGATCGGCTCCTTAAAGCTTTATGGCATATATGCTACTCAGCTTCGCTACTGAATTAATTCCACATGGCCTTCTGAAGCTTTTCTATAAGTCTGCGAGAGACCTCCCATAGCAAGGTCTGTAGAATTTTAAAATTAAGGACCAAGGCGTGCGAGGGTTGAAATTGGGAAGGAGAGAGATGCTGTCCACAAGTGGGTGCCACCAGGGGTAAGAGAGGAAACCATTCTGCCCACTTTTATTAAGGAACAATGGCATCTCTTTCCAGGCGCCACAAGGTTCTCCTTTCCCCTGGTAGAAACCTTACTCAAGCTGGCTGGCATACCCCTTTTCCCCTGCCCATGCACACCAACACACTTCAGCCGTGGAATCGTTGGATCCACAATTTCTATCTTCTGGGAATCCCTTGGGGTACCACTTTCCTCGAGGAAGGGTCCCAGGTTGCATGTGGGAGGGAGACATTCAGGAGCTATGGCCCATAGCTGGGATGAGTGGAGTCTGTACCAGTGATATATCAGGAGAAGGGTTCGACACTACTCCACCATTCTGGACTGATTTTATGTTCAGAGATCCCCATCCAAGATCAGGTCTGTTGAAGCTTTCTTAATTAACTTTCTCTGTATAGTGGAAGAAGCAGCAATCTTATAAAACCTAATATCCACCTTTATCCCTGGGTTTCAGATTTAAAGAGCAGGGTGGGGGTGGATGGGAAGGCGCCAGAGGACTCTAATGGTGACCATTATGTGGTTGGTTTGTTTTTTAAAGTGTTTTCCCCGATAAAACAGCAAGATATGCTTCAGCGTGACACTTTAGACTGAAGAGACAAAAAGAACAAATGTCCCCATAAGGATAGCCTTCTGCTCCTTTTTGCAATACGCAATATTTATTGCGCCTCACAATGGTAGCTACTCCTGCAGAGAGGAGCTCCCTACAAGTGTAAAAAGTGCAGAGAGAGAGGAACAATACTTTTACTAGCGACATCTATCTCAGGCTCTCAAAAGATAACATATTATGTGACTTAAGTTCTACTGCAGCAAAGATTAGGGGCATCCAGCGGTCTGGGCTCATTCCTAGGCCAAATGGTCATTCTAATTCTAAGTAATTTGAAAGGGTGCCATCTGCGAATGGTACCCGTCTTCTGCTTCTCAGCCGTCTATGACTCCATCTGGACTGTTATTTTTGTTTTACTTATCTATCTTATCCGTAGACAACACCTTTCGTGGAGCTTTTTGTGAGGGGAAGACTCTGTGAATAGGGATTATAAATGAACATTTAATTGCAGTTTGTTGACATTCCTTAGCCTCGAACGTGCACGCGGCGCGCGCACACCTACTTGGAATGGATATGAGCAACACATCTCGAAGAACAACAGTTACAAGGTGAGTAACCGTCTTTTCCATAGCTGATTGGAAGCCGTACAGTTCATGTTAATGCTACCCATTTCTTGCTGTGGAAAGCCTGGCTTCAATGTGTCTTGCATTTATAACAGGTGCAGCTTTGAATTGTTAGGACTGCTGGTCAGCGGAAGGAATAACATTTGTTCCTTTAATGTTTTGCCCAGATTTTGTGAACATCTGTGCCAAAGTCAGCAAGATTTGTAAAATATCTCGTGTAGATTATGTTCTTCCCAACCTCAACCAGACAGAAAGCTGTTCTGTACCTGCTTTTCCTGGGAAAGAGCTGCCATTAAAGAGGGAGCTGCAGGAAGGCTTGGATCCCCCAGACTTCTTGGGAAAGTGCAATATCATCCGCATTGGGACCATGTCACTCTCTCACATTAATCCCATTCAGGTACTGAATTTAAAGGCACGTCTTCCTTGGATTGGAAGGGATGTTCAGTAGGAGCAGATTTGTGTGTCCAAGAGAAACCAACAGAAATCCTTCTGCCAAAGTGGTGTGAAACTTTGAGCCCTGTTATTCTAAGTGCTACCCAGTCAGAATATATGGTACATCCTATTTCTCTGTCTCAAGAGATTCACTGGCATAATATAGTATACCCGTGGATTCCATGCTAGCAGGAAGGATTTCCTTTTTCTGCTCCAATATTAGATGAGAGAGATTCTGCCTTCTTGAAATTTATCCTCATTGGATATGTTCATTCTTTCTGTGTCCACTCTCTACCATTGGGCAGGTTTAAACACATTGTGAAGCTGTTTCTCCGTTCAGTAGTTAAGGTTTTAACTAGATTTCGGAGGTAAGTTTGATTATGGTCCTTTGCTGAGCCCTAACTTGTTCAGAATAAATCCTTTCTACCAGAAACTTCTTGTGTGGAGCATCCTGACACAGAGTTTTTTTATGTTATATTTGAGATTAATTGGAGATATGAGAAGTTGGAAAATAAGTTATCTTCCTGAAGTCTAACTTTTTTTAAGACTCTAGGAACGCAGGCCCCCGCCCCCCCTCCCCATTTTATTCATTCATTGGTCCTCAATGAAAGTTAGTGCCTTTGAGTACTTCTGAAATGCTGCTGGCTGGCTTTTAGATTTGGATTTAGCTACCACAGACCTGGAACCACTGTGGCTTCCTTCAGCGCTTTTTATAAAGTTTGCCAGTTGCAACACTTGGTTTGAATATTTTAGAGACCTATTAATTGACATTCCAGACCAAACTAGAGGTCCCTTTAGTACTGTCTTCTGCCTCTGAGGTCTTGTCTATACTTACGGCTAAATCGACACTGCTACTATCGATACAGCGGTGTCAGTTTAGCGGGTCTGGTGAAGACCTGCTAAGTCGATGGCAGAGCGCTCTCCCATCAAGTCTGTACTCCGTCTCCCTGAGAGGCGGAAGGTAAGTCGGCGGGAGAATGTCTCCCATTGACACAGTGCGGTGTAGACACCACTGTAAGTCGACGTAAGTTTACGTCAACTTCAGTTACATAACTGAAGTAGCATAACCTAGGTTGGCTAACAGCTTTAGTATAGACCAGCCCTGACATTGACCGCTACCAAATGCTTCAGAGGAAGGTGCAATGTCATACACAATTGCAGAATAGCCTCTGAGGAGACACTTTCCAAAAGTATTTGCAATGTCCAGAGACATTATGTTGCCAGATTCCCCTTTATCCACTATTTTGTTGACATGCATAAAGAATTTTAATAGAGAGGTATAAGCTTCGTTTACAGAAGGTGTGCTGGCTTGGCCTTTCCTCATTCATGTAGGTGTTTTATAATTCTCTTTATTTCTACCAATGAGCCTTAATATACTCCCAGATCAACAGCTACTGCCAACTAGACAGGGCGCTCAACTCCACCTACCCTCCAAAGTATACAGTAAACATTACGCTCTGAATTACCTTCCTTAATGCGCTTCCAGATAGAGTTTAAGGTCTTCATCATGAAAGTGTTATAAATATATCAAATTCTGGCCTGAAAGTACACAGGAACCATACATTGAATGGTTACCATTTGCATCTCTTGTATCTATATTGCTGAGTAAACCATGGATATATAAATGGTTGGTGGAATTATGGAGTTAGTGATAAAGTTGTTTGGGGGGTCTTAACTATGAAAATCTGGAAATTGAAACGTGAGGGTTTTTTTTTAAATCTAATAATTATATCATATATTTACATCCTTAATGGTTTCTAAATGAAATATTTTAACTGCAAATTGTATTACCCATTTCTCAATTGCAGTGTATTTTATTAACTCATAGAGGCTATTAGCAAAATAAATTCAAAAACTGATCTTCAGGAGAAAGCAAAGCCTGTCATCCATTTCAGGGCTTCTCTGTGAACATATCTTAAGAGTTCCATTCAGGAGTCAATACTGTAAAATGAAAGACACCCAGAACCTTGATTTTAAATGTCTTTTCTCACTGTTCTATTTGCCAGTCAATGAGTTATCCCCTAACACATCTGTTTCTGGTATTTTTAAGATATCTGTGCAAGAAGTCACGGTCACTATGGCAGGTCAGTAACCTACGTCATTTTTATTTTTTTGCACACGCTCCTTTTTGCACTACCCCCCCATTTATAAACTGCAGAATAGAAGGGTTTTCTTCAATCCCTTGAAGTTAGTATTTAAAACTCCCAAGAAAGAAACTTTTGACCATTGCTTCTGCCTTGGCTATGAAGCATTGGGACTTAGAACACAGAAGCAAGGTCCCTCTGGTATGGGGACATTCCCTGGGCAGTATGAATTGATCCGAATGATTGCCTTTTAGAATTGTTGGTCTCACTGAATCCATTCACACCTTTCTGGCACAGCTGGATACATTCCTGTTACTTCTCCAGCTGTACTCCCAGGAGAGAGAGAGAGACTAGAACTTCATGCCACTCTTTTTCCTACACACCATTTTAGGGCTTGGAGCACCCCGGGGATACCCTGTAGGTAAATCTTAGTAACCAGGAGTTCCCAGCCTGGCATATTGCATTGATGCTCCTAGAAAGCTCCTGGTGACTAGCTTCGAGGAGTTAGTCATTACAGTGTTTAATACCCACTGCCATTCTCCACTGAGGGGTTTTTTCTTTGTATACTTTAAAATTATATTTCATTTTAGAATATTCAGTGAACAGATAGTTCATCTCTTATGTGGGAGGCTTAAGTAGGTTTTTGATATGAGGATATTTTCTTTCCACCTGGACAAAGCACATAATATAAATTTAAACTAATAGAATGGTGACAGCACCATCTTTTGGCTGTGGAACCATATTATGTTCAGAGATTTTGAAACACTGAATACAGTTTTGCTGTCACAGAAGCATAAATGTGAGTATACTTTTAAATGCTCATCTTTCTTCTTCCAAAGATAATACCACCATGACTCTTCCGTTCAGCAGTGTGTATCTCTGTGAATGTTGCTTCCATCTGTATTATTTGATCCTTCATCTCTCTCCTGAGTTTGCCAAGAACATTTACTCCAGATTGGGAGCCCAGGCATCCAACCCAAGTGAGTGGAAATGGGAATGCCTCCCGGGTGGTGGTGATGTCTTGAAAAACAATCTAGATAAACCTGTGAACTATTGAAGGGCTGTTTGTTTGTACAAGGTTTTTGTTTTCCATATCTCCGCCAGACAAATGTACCATATGCAGTAACTCCTCACTTAACGTTGTATTTATGTTCCTGAAAAATGCGACTTTATGCGAAACTATGTTAAGCGAATCCAATTTCTCCATAAGAATTAATGTAACTGGGGAGGGGTGAGGGGAAGTTAGGTTCCAGGGAAATTTTTTTCGCCAGGCAAAAGACATTATATACATGTAGAGTATAAGTTGTAAACAATTTTAAACAAACAGTTTAATACTGTACACAGCAATGAATGCGAAGCTTGGTTGAGGTGGTGGAGTCAGAGGGTGGGATATTTCCCAGGGAATGCCTTACTGCCAAATGATTAAGTAGGACTCAGCTGAGCCCTCAAGGTTTAATACGCTGTTGTTAATGTAGCCTCACACTCTACAAGGCAGCATGGACTGAGGCAGGAGGGAGGAAATACAATAGATGCAGGGCAGTAGCTGCAAACACTTTCCTGCAAAAACTGAACATGCTGATGAGCCCACACTCTCCAGCTGGAGCGCACCACTCCCTCCTCCTGACAGCACATGCACAAGTGCTGGCTTTCCAAAGTGCTGGGGGGTGCATGCTGAGTGAGAGAGAGAGATGTGCATTGCCCCTTTAAGTACGCTAACCCCACTTCAAGTACTTAAGCAGACCCCTTTTAAGCAGATCAGCCAATTCAGACAGGAAGCAACAGCTTCCAGCAAACTCCCTCCATTCTGTCTCCTAGCCGTGTCCCCCCTCCTCCACTTTGTGGTATGGAGTGTGTGTGTTGGGGGACATCCTGATATCAGCACCCCTCTCCCCCGCCTCCTCCAGCAAGCAGGAAGCTCCCGAGAGCAGCTCCAAGGCAGAAAGCAGGGCAGGAGCAGCAGGGCAGTGTGGGGAGGAACAGCTGAACGGCTGCTGGGCAGCTGCTGAGCCACACATCTTACAGGGAATTTAGGGGAGCTGATGGGGGTGGGGGTATGAGGGGTGTTGGTTCTAATCCCCAGAAGGAGGAGCTGCTCTTCCAGAGAATCCTGCAAGCAGTGGACAAAGCAGGCAGCTGCCAAACGACGTTATAAGGGAGCATTGCACAACTTTAAACGAGCTTGTTCCCTAACTGATCAGCAACGTAACAATGTTAACCAGGACAATGTTAAATGAGGAGTTACTGTACTGTAATTTAGAGTCTGAACGCTACAATGTGCTAATGTGTTTTGCAATGGTAGATGTGCCTTGTCTTCCCTGTCCTAAGTGGTGGAGGGGGAAACCACACATACACCTACATTAGCTTTTTCCATCTGTCATTATCATAATCATGTGTAGAGCCAGCAGGAGTTTCTTTGAAGTTCTCCTGCTGTGTCTTCTGTATGGAGCAGTATCTATGCTAATCTGAGTTGTTCCATAGACCTAGTATTGCTGTGCTACATAAACCATATAAACATTCTGAGACTTCCACCAAACATATTGGATTCCTAGAAACAACAGCCAGTAGGAAGTGGGGGGGAGTGATAGAAAAATCTCCTTCACACTTCTGAAATTAGTTTGTTGTACTATGTAATGTAGTTTAATTGTACTGTCTTTATTCCTAGGTAACCAGGAGGCTCTCATTATCCTGGACAAGCCCCAGGACCCATCATCTTTCCATAGCTTGATAGAATTCATTTCGGCAAGACATGGGGGCATACCTTGGTTCCGGGAACTAAATCTGCAGCAGGGAAGAGAGAAACTGGAATCTCTGGGGGTGTACTACACTGCCAAAGTGAGCCATCATGAGTTCTGCATTCGATAGGTGGGAATTTCAGGGTGACTCTCAGAAAACAAGCTTGTTTCCAAAGGGAGAATGAATTGGAGGCTGTTTGCCGGGAAAGCTGGTATTATCAGATACTTGAGCTCCACAGATGAGAGCCAGCCAGTCCTGAAGAGTTGTCCTGAAAGACTGAGGCCTTCCCCTACATGTTAATAGATCATCTACTCTTGAACAGATTCTTCAACCTCAAGTAGAATCTAGTTCTAGTGACATCGTGAATTCTCACTGTCTTGCAATGATTTTTGGTTTTTTGGTTGTGTTTTTTTTTTGTATTTATCGGTCAGACCTACTTCCTAATCAGCCAGACATGCATGACTTAGCTACAAACTCCCATACTGTATTTGTACCTTTAGTTTAGCTAGCCACCACAGCAAGCTTTCTGTGCTGTGCTGTTGCAAGGCTGCACTTCTGGGAGACTCTTGAATGTAACCACTCTAACATCCGCAGTTTGATCATGGATCCCTGCCCCTGCCAGATGTTGAATGATATCCCACCTACAGAAATTCTCATTTGATTTGTATCTTGTGATGATGGAGATAAAAAAACTCTTTCTTGGTGTCTAGTCACTCATCTTTCAGGAATTCTGACCTCTTGAGCTGAGATTATCTAGAGTTAATCTCTATCTGAAAGTGAATTATTTTTGGAAAGTCTTTAAGAAACCTTTGTAATTTAACTGACTTACGAGCCTTTGAAATATATGTGCTGTTCTGAGTAAACTTCTGCGTTCATCGTCTCATTGGTTTTTATAAAGCGTACAGCAAATGGCGGCCATGCTGTGCATGCGTATGCAGGTATCATAACCTGCATACGGTGGAACTGTAAACTATTATGGGCTCAGCTAGTGTTCATCTTGTTCAGGGCTCCTGGAACTCTCACTGTGTTTTAGCTGAATTCTGGGGAAAAAAATCCATATTCTTTTTTAAACCAAAGAAAGAACCCAAGGAAATTCCATACAAAACAGGTTAAGAAAGCACTAGAGATACATGGTTAAGAATGCAAAAGTTAAGGTTGCTGCATTTTAGCGTGTTCAGTTTAGCAGGTATTTAATTTTTGTCTCTTCCCTAGGACTTAAAATGTGATGACGAAGAAAAGACTCTTGAGGTCCCACCTTCCAGTTTGCCATCAGATAAACCAACCTTTTTCACCATTGCACAGCAGCCCCTGCTCCCTGGCATGAAGTTATATCCATATGGCAGGAAGAGAGGAGGAGGAGAGATCCAGTCACAGTTGGAGAAGAAGCACAAAGGCAAAACCATAGAACAAAGCCCAGAAGTGGAGCCTGCTGGGTTCCATCTACCAAGGTAACTGCATGGTGACCTCAGGGCTTCACTGCTCAGATAGCAGTGCTTTCAGTGCAAGGTCTCAACAGCATCAGCAGATATTGGAGCACAGTATCATACATGATCCCCTGTCTCAGCTTAAATACAGTTTAAATACTTAGCAGGCCTTGTCAGAAAATCACATTGTTAGGGTCTCAGAAGTCTGCACAAAAATTTCAGCTCAAGATTGAAATGTGTCCTGCAAAGTCCAAGCTTAGAGAGAGACTTGGTGACAAAATGTAAATACAATTAAAATTGGATATTTTCAAGTTTATAGGCTTCAGAGCTGGAAAACGCTCATTACCGGTTGCTCATCCAATCCAGCCCCCCACTTTTCCTCTGCCCATTAAAGTGTAGTTTCCTATAGTCATTCCACATGGAAACCTCAGCTTTACCTCCTTCCTCTCAATAGGCACTCGCAGTGCACCTTGGCTCATGGAGGTAGAGCCCTGGTTGGTGCAGGGGCGAAAGGTGTGTGCTAAATGAGTCTGTCTCTTCTGTCCCTTCTAGATTCAAATGTTGTACTTCTGTTTGCTTGGTTACTATTGTATTGAGAGGAATAGCTTAACACAATCCAGTTCATTTTCTTGTAGAAGTTGATTGCCTAAGGCGATAGCTGCACAGCATCTGGGAAGGTGCTTCCTAGTGTTGCTAGACAGACGCACTAGCTCTGCTCAGGCTGGTGCACTAAGAATAGCAGTGTGGCTGTGGTGGCTGGGATTGAGCCAGAGGGTCAGGTGGGATTGTGTTCAGGCAGTAGCCTGAGCAGTCTCCTGTGGCTGCACTGTTGGTTAAATGGTCTTTAGACCTAGCTGGGGAGTGCCCTCTGTCCTCCTTTTTCTTTGTATGGGGCACCCAGAGCGAGAGCAGTGCCCCACTGATGCCTGCCTGTGGGCGGAGCCGTGGCAGTGCTGAGGGTCTGTAACTAAGTCCTTCCTTGGCACCGGTTCGCGTCTCAATGGTTCCAGCGCACTGCGCATGTGGTGCTTGAGGCCATGCGGCGGGTTCCAACTGGACTCGAAGTGCTTCCTCCATAAGTAGGACTTGGAGTTGCTGCTCTCAGTCCTTAAGGATCCTGGGGCAAAAACCCTTACAGATTTTACAGCAGTCCCTGACATGCCCCTCGCCAAGACACTTAAGGCACGAGTTTGGTCACTTCTTGGCATAAACTTGCCACAGTCCGAGCACAGTTTAAAGCCCAGGGACCAAGGTATGCCTCAGTGCCTGGGAAAACATGTCGGGGGAAAGACACCCCCCGCCCCAAAGGAAACTTTATAAGAAAAGCTATCTGCACTAACTATAAACTACTGCTAAATCTAACTGTGTACATGGAGAGACATTGTGAAGCGCTCGCTTGCTGAGGCAGGAACAGTAGGGAGTTTCAGCTAGCCGTCACAGGCGGTAAAAAGGAATTGAAGGAGGGTGGGTCGGGTTGGCAGGGCACTATATTGGGTGCCATGGAGGCATGACTCCAAGGGGCGCCCAGGCCAACTCTGCAAGATACAGCTAAGGGAAAAATCTTACAGCTGTCTTGCACGTGGCACACTGACGTGAGCAAGCACTCGAAGAACTGGAGCTTTAGCTGAAGTGCAGCAGGTCTATCCCCAAAACGCCTCCATCCAGATCTTAATGAAGGCTTGCATCCGCACCTACAGGCACTCCAGGACGGAAGGGAATCTCAAAATCGTTAATGTGGAATCCTGCTCTCCTCCGCACTAGGCACACAGCAGAAGGCAGGCAGGGCAGGCTGCTGCTGGAGGATGCTCTTGGAAGGATGAGATTGAGAAACCTGCAACATGTGATGCTGTATCTGCCTCAGGAACTATTGCAAACATTTCAAAGCATCCTGCGGCCAGTTGTACAGTGGGATAGCTACGCACAGTGCACTGCTCTCTGTCTCAACGCAAGAGGTGCTAGTGTGGATGTGATCTGCCGACACAAGGAACATAGTGTTGACATGCAACAGCAGTTTAATTAAAGCTCACCGGGCTGCTGCTGTGAGGACATACAGTTCCCCTCCCACTCTTCTTGGCTGTGATGGACAGAATGAAGGATCTTCTCTCTTCTCAGCGGATTTCATCATGGATCACATCCTGCATACATGAGTGCTATAACCTGCTAAGTGTTGCTGCCCCTCCAATCACTGCACACTTCACCAGGGTGCAGGCTGCTTCAACAGTGTTCCTGGCTCATGTTCCCACCCAGGAAATTTGCAGAGCAGCGACATGGTCCTCTGTACACACTTTCACTGTGCACTGTGCAATCACCCAGCAGGCCCGAGACGACACGGCATTTGATAGAACAGTGCTCCAATTCCACAGTTCCTGGAGCTTTGAGGGGGCAGAAGGGGAAACAGACGTGCCTGTGTGGCTGAATGCAGGGCTGCGGAGTTCAAAATAGTGAGCAGACTGGTCATGGTGGGCATTGTGGGATACTTCCTGGAGGGCAGGTGAACGCAGTGTTTACACTGACACTTCATTGCTCTAACTTTGCCACAAAAATCTTGACGCCTCTCGTCAAGGTGGTTTTATTTTGTTGACAAAACGAGAGTTTTGCCGCTAAAAGTAGCATTGTAGTATGTACACCTCCACTGCTTTGCCAACAAAACTGTGTAGTGTAGACAAGGCCTGTGTTTTCAGTGGGTATTGAATTAGCGGTGATGTGAACTCTATTTTAGTCTTTTTCAGCCTTCTGCTGTTTAAATACCCCTCCTTGATATTTTTATTTTCTCTAATTCAGCCAACACATTCCTGGCAGACTGGTCTCAGCCAGAAAGTCCATGACGAGTCACCCACAGAATGCAAGCGGAGAGTGTGCACCTGCATTTTACGACTGGAATACAACCTCCATTCCAGGAACATCTGTGTCTGAGGCACCACCCAGCTCTCATGTAAGCAACCTGCCTTAGGAGTGTGTTACAGCTGTCATGGGGAGGCAATGAGTCCCATTAGCTGGGCTGTGGCTTTCATGGGAGTTAGGCAACTGGAACCTTGTGCAGTACTATAAACACTGACTTTTGACTGGAGGATTTCATCCTTAACTAGGAACGTAGTTCCATGCATCCTTACTGGTAATGCTTATTACTCCTTCCCATTTAAGAGCTTTGTTTCCTTGTCAAAGCCTTGGGCGTCCCTTCTATTTTATAACACCACCTTGAGGGCTTTCTCTTTCCTCGCAAGCTTAGGTCCCAGCCCTCTCTGATTTATTGGAGTCTGACAGGCCATAGTTGAGCAGCTCATTAAAAATGAACCACTTCTGTGGTTGCTGGTAAAGAGAAGGGTAAGAGACATGGGAGCTCGTATAGTTGGGTGTATACTGAACTTTAACTCTTGGTTTATTTCCTCAGGTAACTGTGAAGGATGAAAGAGATCTGTTTACCATTCCAAGTGCAGCAGGTAAGCAAAGGCAACTGTTAATGGTTACTGTGTCCTTGCTAGGCAAGGGACGCCCAAAATGTGCCCAACCAGGAACTTCACCACCTTTGCAGCCAATGGTCAATTAAGAAATGCAGCCTGTGGAGCATACATATCTCCGCATCTCTGCTCTGATCAAGGCAAACTATGCTGGACTTGTCATCTCTGTGAGCTTTGCTTCCATATTGATTAGAGTCTGAATCTTTACTGGCTTATTGCCTTCTCAGTGATCCATTTCAGAGGACCCCACTCTGTTTCTGAATATGCTTGGTTAGGTGTACAGAAAAGTGTGTGGTTCTTCGAGTGATGGTCCCTATGTGTGCATGCGCTCCATGTACCTGAGACTGGAAAATTCTTACTAGCAGTGTCCATTGGTTTGTGCCTGCACCCTGTGTGTCCTTGGGCTTCAAATCGAGGGCATAAGGGGAGGCGGGGATTGACCACCTCTCAAATTCCTCCCTGCCCCTCTCCCCCCAAAAAACCTGTTCCATACTTTTCCCACACATACCAACCCTCCAAGTTCACACCCTTTTGCCCTGAGTCCTAAAGAAAATCAAGAAGGACAGTGTGTTGGTGATTCTCATGGCATCCTACTGGCTGAGGCAGTTCTGGTTCACCAGCATCCGTCAGATGTCAGTGTTCCCATGCATGCATATCCATTTCCAAACCTTCTAACACAGAACAGAGGCAGGATCAACTATCCCAACCCAGCATCCTTCTATCTAACAGCCTGGTATTGGGAAGGATGACGAGCTTAGAGGAATTGAAACCAGCACCGTCTTGGGACCTCAGCTTGGCTTTGTCAACACTCATGAATCCTCTATTTGTACCATTGGCCCCTTGCTCCCTTCTTCACCTGTCTATGAAGGTAGCCTTCCTGACTGCAGTCACCTCTGCCAGAAGAGTGGGTGAGTTCAGGGCCCTTGTGGCAGACTCCTTATGCAGTGCTCCCTAGAGTAAGGTAGTTTTGAGGTTACACTCCAAGTTCATTCCAAAGGTTTCCTCTGAATTCCACATTAACCAGATTATACACCTTTTGGTCTTCTCCCCAAAACCTCACGCCATCAGGAAGGACAGGAAGTTCCACTCTCTGGACATCCCTCAAGCCATAGTTTTCTGCCTACAAAGGACTGAACCCTCCCAGAAATCTCTGAGACTTTTGTTTGCTTTGCTGAGCAGATGAAAGGAGAAGCAGTCTCCTCTCTGAGTCTTTCCAAATTGATTTCTGGTTGTCTGCCTTTGCTATGATCTTGCAGGGATGATGACTTGTCAGAGTGAGGGCTCACTTGACCAGAGCCCAGACTGCTTCAGGGCCATCTCTTGAGGGTTTTTCCCTCCAGGAAATCTGTAGAGTGACAACATCAGGCTCTGTGCAGACATTATGCACTGGTGCAAGCCTTCTACAGCTGCGTTCTTCGGTACAGTGGTCCTATGGTCAATGGTGCAATACAAGTCCTCTCATCCTCCTCCTTGGTGAATACTGCTTGGGAGTCACCCACAATGGAATACACATAGGAACCATCACTTGAAGAAAGAACAGTAAGGTAAATGACCTGAGTTCTTTGAGATGTGGTTCCTCTGTGTATTCCACTACCCACTCTTCACCTCTCCTGCGTCAGATCTTTTCTCTACCACAAACTACTCTCAAAAGGTATTGGAGAAGCATTCAGTCCACACCTCTCCTAATGCCTTCAGATTGGAGCACGAAGAGGTGCAGGGCACAGGTGCGGACCAAAGGTCGCTACTAGTAAGAATTTTCCAGTCTCAGTTGCACGAAGCACATGTGCACCACAATAGAATACAAATAAGGACCGTACATCTCGAGGAACTTCAGTTACTGTAAAGGTAAGTGATCTTTCTTTTTAAACAGGTCGTTGTTAAGAGGACATTAAGTAGATACCCGTGTAATAGGACTAGGGTGTGCTACGTTAAGGGTCTGTATGCCATTGTAAGCAGGGCTTTAAACAGTGGAATGCTTTTCTTGAGGGGAAGTCAATCTACCAGCTGCAAGCAAGAGTTTTTTGTATGGCTCTTTGCAGTCTGTTGCCAGCCTTAATTATGACATGGCTATCAGGAGGATTGTTCAAGTTTAGGAGCTTTCTGTAGCAGCCCCTCATACATGTTAACCCTGTTTCTTCTTCGAGTAGTTGCTCATATGCATTCCATTCAGGTGTGTGCGCGCCGCGTGCACAGCCATCGGAGAAACTTTTCTACCCTAGCAACACTCGGCGGGTTGGCTGGGCGCCCCCTGGAGTGGCGCCACCACGGCGCCGCATAAATACCCCAGTCGACCCGGCCACCCCTCAGTTCCTTCTTACCGCCCGTGTCGGTCGTTGGAACAGTGGAGTGCAGTTGCCTGACCTCCACATTCTTCCCTAGCTTACTCGCTTATCGCTGTTCTTTGTTAGTTAATCGTTTCGTTTACATAGTTAATTAGTTATAGTTGAGTAAATAGTGTTAGTGTATTTGTTAGTAGTTTTCGCGGGGCCGGGGGCTCTTCCCCTACCCCGCGCCCCCCGTGTATACTGGCCTGGTCTCGCCGGGATTTAGCAATGTTCAGCCGGTAATAGGCCAATGCCGGAACAGGAGGGATCCCCACGATCCTGCCTGAACTGCCTGGAGGGAGTGCCTTAGCTCTAAGTGCCCCATTTGTAAGGCATTCAGCCGCATACCCAGGGAGACGGAAACTTTAGGACTCCGACAGCTCTCATGGAGGCTGCGTTTGACACCAGCAGAGTACGAGCCAGCAAACCGGCATGAGACCGCTCTCGCACCGTCCACGTCCGCAAGGCTCCTCTGGCATGGTAGCATGCGACCCTGAAGACAACTCGCGCCGCTCCCTCTCTCCCGAGTGTCGACGTCGGCTAAGCTTGGGCGGGAGCTCGCTGCAGCCGCCCGAAGGCAAGCCTGCTCCGGTTTGGCGCCGTCAGATCCTGGCCCGTTGACTCCAGCCTCCGCGCGGGCCGTCGGTCCGCGCGAGAAGCTCCCGCGGCACCGCCGTTCTTGAGCTGGCGTTGCTCACACGAGAGCATTGTTCGCGGCACCGAGACCTGAATTGCTATCACGGAGCCAGCACCCATGACCTCGGATACGCCACGTCCGTTGACCCTCTCAAGGGCAAGCGCTTTTTCTTCGGCCTGCCCTCTGTCCTGCTCAGGTCAACGCCCAGATCTCGGTCCCTCGCCGCTCTCTTCACGGGGCACCACCGCCTTTTTCCATCGCGGCACCGACTCCCATCGCTGCACACGTTCACCGCGCACGTCCCAATCCGCGGCCCGTTCTCCGCGGCACCGCTCCCGTTCGCCATCGGCACGCTCTGCTCTGGTCACCGCGCCCACTCACCGCGGCGCCGGTCCTGCGACTCGCTCCCCGTCCCACTATTCGCGGCACCGGTCGAGCTCCCGGCACCACACGCAGGCAGATATTTCCCGGAGCAAATCTCCGCGTCGAGCTCGAGGTCCCGGTTCGACATCGGCACCACGCCGGGCAGTCCCGGTCGCTCCTGTACCCCACGTTCCCCAAGACTCCGGTCTGCCAGGCCATTGGCACGTCGGTGCCCTCGCGGCCCCTCCGGTGCGTCGGTAAGAGTCTGTTTCCTCCCAGGCGGTAGCAGCTACTAGCCGGACCGAGACGTTGATTCCCCGTGGACTCTCAGGACAGTTAACGCTCCCCGACGGCAGCAGCAATGGCCATGTGGATCATCCTGGGCTTACATCAGCCCAGGGTGCTCCCCTGTTCGGTCCTTGCACCATGCTCCAAGCGATCGGGCACCAGAGGCTACATCTCCCGTCCTCCTCAAAGACGGCAGAGGATCATGCCATTTCATTCCTCTGCGTCCCTGGAGTCTTACAGCAGGACCCAGGGACGAGTCCTGCCCAGGACCCTCTACTGTCCCGGGGTATCCTGTTCCTCTTGGTCCCGATGCAGGCCGGGCGGGCCTCCTTTCCTCACGGGCCCCCTGCCGATCACTTGACGAGCCCACCAAGCTTCCTTCGCTGGTGGCCTTAAAATAACCTCCCGGTAGGACGTGCGAGAGTCGACGATCCGATAGTCACTATTCTGGCTGCCGATGCCCCAACGCGCATAGCCCGTCCCATTCATTTAACACTATAAGCGACTTACTGATACTTTGGCAGTCTCCAGCATCCATGCCACCGACGGAATGGTGTGGAGCGCAGTTATGGGTGCCCTCAAGGGTTATAACACTTGTTCGCACCCCCCTCTCGTAGTTGTCCAATCAGTAACGAGGAGGTAGCCATGGCCAAAGGGCGCCGGCACCAAAATCTAAAGAGGCTGGCGCTACTACCATCTAGGCGATAAAGTGCGTAAGTCTAGTCAGCGCGTCTTACAGCTCCGAGTCGCCAATCAGCAGCGCCCTCTTTAGGCGATACGGCTTGTAAACCTGGTCAGAGTTAGCCGCTTTACAGAGTTGCTGCCCCGGACTCAGCCAGGAGTTCGACAGCCTTCGTGGAGGACGGGCAAGAAGATCAAGCAGGACTCTCCTCCCAGCTGCCCTGGACGCGGCAGGATGGCTTGCTATGACTGTCACTCCGAATTACGCTGAGACGGATTCCTGTTCCAGGCCTCACCTTACACCGCTACTGCAGACACACTGCAGGATACCCTTTGAGTGCGGGTGTTTGTCCAATAAGACAGACCCTTCACCTAAGCCTAAAGACGGCTAGAGTTCACCTTAAAGTTGCTCGGGATGCACACCCCCGTTGGCTCACGGAGACTTTAGGCCCAGCCCGCGCCCTACTTCTGCCTCGAAACAGGTCAGTTTTCACCAGGAGGCGAGGGTCGGGCGAGGCGAAGACGCCGTCTGGCCCCCACGCGCCCAGTCTCAGCCCCACTAAAATCCATCGGGGCCAAGAGCAGCTTTTAGAAGGGCGCCCCGGACGGCGTACCAGACGTCTTTCAGATCCTTTTCAACCGCCTTCCACTTCCTTCTACTGCGTGGTCGCAGATTACTTCCGTCAGTGCGTGCTGCGCACGTGACGCACGGATACACTCCAGTTCGCTTTCATCCCCGCCTTTCGCCCCCTTCCATCGTCTCTCTCAGGACCCTCTCACGAGCAATCCTCTGGCACGGTGCAATCTTCTCCTCCCTACAGGAACCGTAGAGGAGTTCCGCTTCCGATGAGGGAAGAGGTTATTACTCCGTTATTTCCATTCCACAATCCAGAGGTAGGCCTTCCGACCAATTCTAGATTCGGGATCAAAAGGTGGCTATCAGTTGAATGTTCGCTGGTCTCCCTGGGAACCATATCCCGTCCTTGATCCTGGGACTTGGTACGTTCCGCCCTGACATGAAGGACAGTACTTCCACTAGTCCTTTTCCCGCCGACAGGAAGATACCTTCGGTTCACGGTCAGAGGATGCCCACTTAGTTTGCTGTCTCCCCTTGGCCTGTCTACTGCGAGGGTCTCACCCAAATGCATGGCCGTCGTCGCGCCGCACCTCGCAAGCCAGCAGATACATGTCTTCCATACCTGGTGACTGGCTACTCAGTGGGCGCCTCGCCGCCCAAGTCCGTCAGGACTTCTCAGTAATCAGGACGCTCTTTGTCGCTTGGGGATCCTCCCTCATGTGGAGAAGTTCACTCTCAATCGACGGCAGAGACTGATTCATAGAGCCGACACTGGACTCCTCCTTGCCAGAGCCTACTTGCTCAAGCGCGCTTCTACGCGTCATTCCTCTCCGGCACTTGCAAGAGTCGTCTGACTTCAGCTCGCACTGCTCACTCTGCTGGAGGCATATGCCGCAGCACCCATGTCACCAAATTGCCAGTGCTACGATCCGGCCCTTTCAGCGTGTTCCCGGTCTTCACGTCCGAGCCGGACTCCATGGACTGTGCTCTCACATCCTCCCGGTCCTTCCCGCTCCCTCGACTTGGTGGCTGACCAGTCTCAGGTTTGTGCAGGGTAGCCCTGTTCATCACGACGTAACATCAATAACCTAACGACGGATGCGTCATCCCTCGCTGGGGTCCACCTAGGTCGCTGTACGGACCCAGGGTCGTTGTGGCCGACGAGCTCACCCTTCATCACACATCGGAGCTACGGCCGTTCATCTCGCCTGTCAGACGTTCCAGCAGCATCTTCGTGGCCGTTGTGTTCGGTATTAACGGACAACACAACGGTCATTATACATCAACAGGCAGGGTGTGACTCCATACACTATGGACTTGTATAGCCCGTCGGGTGATCTAGTAGCATCCTTCTGCCCGGAGTCCGAACACCCTGGCGGATCGCTGAGCAGGTCCTTCCTCTGCACGATGTGTCGATCAAGATCGGACTCATTTACTCCATTTTCCAGAGTGGGGCTTTCCCTCATAGACCTCTTCTTGTCCGCTCGAACAGAAGTGCCGGAGTTCTGCTCATTCCGGCCTCCCCGGTCGATAACGGAGCGTTTTCTCCTGCCTTGGAGCCACCGCCTACTGTATGCCTTCCCTCCCTTTCCTCTGGTACAACAGGTCTTGCTCAAGGTTCGCAGAGAACAAGCGCGGGCTCATCTTAATAGCACCGGCGTGCCCAGGCAAGCTGGTAACACCACCCTCCTGGACCTGTCGAGCCGCCTCCATTCCCTCCCCAGTGTCCCAGACCTCATCACACAGACCACGGGAGACTTCGTCATCCGGATCATGCGATCTCCTCCACCTCACGGCGTGGCTCTGCATGGCTGAATGCTGAGGAATTAGCTGCTCGCATCCGGTGCAGCGCATTCTCCTCCATAGCAGAAACCTTCCACCGCAGAACGTATGTGGCCGAGTGGAGGCGCTTCAAGCCTGGTGTGCATCCACGATGTTTCCCCCTTACATGCGTCAATCCGCCGATCCTAGATACCTCTGGCAACCTTAAGCAGGAGGGCCTGGGGACTTCCTTCTTTAAGGTGCCACCTGACAGGCAATATCCACCTTCCAATCCGGAAGTCTGTGCTGCTCGGGTTCTCTCTCACCGTAGTCTCTCGCTTCATGAAGGGTCTGGACCGTCTTATCCCCCACTCGTCCCAGCCCCCTCTGGAGCCTTCAAACTTGGTCTTGAACAGACTTATTGTTGCCGCCCTTCGAACCACTGGCAACTGGCCCGCTTCTCTACTCTCGGGAAGACGGTCTTCTTGGTGGCAATCACCCAGCGCGTCGGGTCTCGGGAATCAGAGCCCTCACTGCGATCCTCCGTAACACCGTCTTTCATAAAGACAAAGTGCAACCTGCGACTCATCCTGCTTTCCTCCCTAAGGTGGCGTCTGCCTTCCATGCTTGCCAGGACATCTTTCTCCAGGTTTCTTCCCGAAGCCGGCATGCTTCTCGGAGAGCACAGCGCTACACACCTTGGATGTGCGCGAGCACTGGCTTTCTATGTGGAAAGAACCAAAGCCCTTCTGAAGGTCTCCGCAGCTCTTTGTCGCGGTTGCAGAACGAAATGAAAGGTCTGCCAATCTCTCCCAGAGGATTTCCTCCTGGGTCAGGGCCTGCTATTTGCCACATGCTACGAGCAAGCTCAGGTTCCCTCTGGACACCTTACGGCGCCATTCCACGAGGCTCAAGCTTCCCTCAGGCAGCTACTTGGCGCTACGTGCCCATCCAGGAATTTTGCCGTGCTGCAGACTCTGGTCATCAGGTCCACACTTTTCGCCACGCACTATGCGTTGGTCCACGTCTCGGGACGACGCGGCCTTTGGGCGGCTGTACTCCAGACTTGCCGGTCTCACTCGACCCCTCCGCCTAGGTAAGGCTTGGAATTACCTAAATGGAATGCATATGAGCAACCCTCGAAGAAGAAACGAGGTTACTTACCTCTGTAACTTTGTTCTTCGAGATGTGTTGCTCATATCCATTCCCACCCACCCTCCTTCCCCACTGTCGGAGTGGCCCGGCAAGAAGGAACTGAAGGTGGCCGGGTCGCTGGGGTCATTTATGCGGGCCATGGTGGCGCCACTCCAGGGGGCGCCCAGCCGACCCGCCGAGTGTTGCTAGGGTAGAAAAGTTTCTCCGACGGCTGTGCACGCGGCGCGCACACACCTGAATGGAATGGATATGAGCAACACATCTCGAAGAACAACAGTTACAGAGGTAAGTAACCTCGTTTTCCCCTCAGCTACCAGTAGCTCCTGCATGTGTTTCAGAGGTAGCATTGATAGTGTTAAATGACTAGAGTACCAGGATGTGGGACCCTTTTGGGAACCTTAAGACTTGCTGAGGGGGCAGGCAGCAGAGAGAATAATTGGAGGCAGGGAAAGTTGCTTGGCCCCAGAAAGTTAACTGCATTCTGTTCCTGCTCGTGCACTGGTCCCTGCTGTTGCCAATGCTGGGAGCAGCTCGTGTCTACGGAGCTTTAGGTACAGACACATTTTGGTGGACTAGGGAGAGGAGAGAGTGTTGCCAGATAAGAATTTAAAAAAAGGGTGGGGGGGAGAGAGAGAGAGAAAAGTACACAAAGGAAGAAGCAAGACAAAGAAGGCGGAGGAGATGGGGGGATGGACAAAGACCAGATGAAAGATTGAATGGACAGAGGAAAGACAGTGTTGTTTTAAAGTTTGTTGTAAGGGGGACAGAACAGGATCACACTCAGCCATTAATGTTTCCCCAGTGGGATTCCAGCAAAATGTTGGGAACCACCAAACAAGAGCTCCAGAATTCAAAGCAGGACTGATGCCTCTCAAGCTAATATTTTGTTCTTCTCTTGCATACAATAAAGGTATCCTCCATGTCCGAGCCAAGGAGGGCGTTTGGGGAAAGTGGCGAAGTCCAAATGCTCAGGAAGACAACAGTTCTGATGTGGATAAAATAGAGACCAATGGAAACACGCACACAGCAAAAGATTCATGGAGCTCACACTAGTTTGTTATAATACAAAGACTGTTACCTGACTTATATACACGCAATATATGAAATATATTGTCACTAGCAAAAGGCTGTAGAAATAGACTCCTTCCAGCTGAAAAACTTCTGAAACTGATTGTCAAGTAATCTTACACTGATAATTTAATACGATTTACTGAGTGAATTCTGAGCACTGTCTCCGAAGTAGCCTGCTGCATCAGTGCCTCTTTTCAGAATGGAAGAGTTTGCATACAACAGAAGAGCTGAAGTATCCATTTGGACAATAGTTGGCTGTTTCTTGAAAGAGAAATTAAGTGAGTCAGCTGCATGCAGAGACGCTATACATGGGACTCCCCCTTTGCTAAGACACTTGACCCTAGAATGTAGCCAACAACTCTTTGCCAGTGAAAGCCATATTGGTAAAGAAAAACTTAAGAGTAACAGGCAAAGACTCATCCAAAATGCATAGAGTCAAATGCTAAGACACTGTAGCCTACATATTAATCCAAAGCAATAGATCGTCGACCCACTGATTTTTGGAGAGGAAAACAGATTGTGATTTGATCAACAGAAAACTTCTGCAATAATAAAGAACAACTTCTTGTTGTTCCCTGTAAATTGAGGGGATGGATGGTGTCCCAGGAGGTAGGATGGTGCGGGAGAATCAGTTTATCCTGCCTGTAGTGGGGCTTTTCAAATACAGACAGATTGTGCTTGAAGTTCAGCAGAAGTGGAAAGGAAGTAGGAAAGTTCTAACCTGAAAAGATAATATTTTGTTTACTTAGGGGATTACGCTAATCTACATTAAAATCTCTCCCTGGCCTTCTGGTGAGGTGTAACCGAAACTTCCATCTGGTGAGAGTGAGTTCTTGGAGTTACACTATGTGTGAAGTGGTGAGAAATTGCTGAGTTTTGTGTCCCATAAGGACATGTCATCTGAGAGAGCCTGGAGTTGGATTATACTTTTCTCTATCATAAAGCCCTGCAGTGTTATAGTGGCAGTGGATGCAAGTGGGGCTTGATCCAATGCCCGCTGAAATCAAGTAGAGACTCGCACTGACTTCAGTGGTCTTTGGAGCAGGTCCTAAATGAAGACGAGAATCCTTGATGAAGAGGAATCTGTGCAGAATAGTTAAATCTTCATGGATTAACTGTTTAGTTTTGCTTTCTCTAAATATTCCCAGTTCTGATTAGTTTCATAATGGAGTCTTTGCTGAACAGAGCTGTGGAGCACAACGATCTGTTTAATAGTATTGCCCCCACCCTTCACTATCTTTTCTCTTTTTTAATGTGTTTCCATCCTTTCCCTGCGATGCTGCCTCACTGCAGGATTAGTAGTGCAGCCTGCTGCTACATTTGCAAGTGCTGGAAGAATTTTTATGCTGTTGAGCAGGGTTGTTTTTTTGTTTTGTTTTTTAACTGAATGCAGGACTCTTTGAGGTAAAGCAGATAAACTGCTAGGATGTTAGGGACCCAGCCTGACTGAAAGTGTCTCTCAGTGCATCACTTCAGCTGACAAACTGTTTTTGCCTTATACCAATATGGTGTTTTCTAGCATTGCTTGAATCATGCATTGTATCTGTGCCTTTTTGTGTTTATAAAATAAAAATACTTGATATTCTTCCAAAAAAAACCGTTTAAAGTATTGGTGATTAAACTTTAGTGTGTGTGTGTAGGAGGCGGGGACCTGTTACATACTGAGAATGGCTATCACCGCATTTCTTCTTCATCCATCCTCCTCCCGTCCTCCTCCCCCAGGTTCCGTTTTCCCATCCTTGGTACCCTGACCCTTCTACACTTCTTACCGTCTCTACCTGCTCCTCCTCCTCTCTCCATACTAATCTCTCCTTTCCTTCCACCAGCACAGATCCAAGTCCTACATTCACCCCCTTTCCACTTCCCATATCCATCTCCCCATGACCACTTCCGCTACTCTTGTGCCACCATTTCTAACCTTACACACATTCTCTCTCTCTCTCTCTCTTTCTCCCCCCCCCCCGTTCCCCACTGTCTCTGGAACACCTACTCTTTCTCTGAAAAGATTTGTCATCCATGACCTTTTTGTATCTTGCTCCCTCCAGCTCTTCACTTTCTGAGACCTTTGTCATGTCATGTCACCCAGAACTCAAGAATCCTGGGAGCTTCTCCTGTGGAGGCACATGATGGAGAAGGCTATGAGAGCTCTCTCCGATTTCAGCCAGGAAGACCCCTGTAATCAGCCTCAACTGATCAACAGTGCCCCTCCAAGTACATTACTTGGAGCAGAGCCCTCAACATCTAAGCCTAAGATCTTTTTTTCAGGGCTGCGTTTGATGGTAGAGAGCACTCTCCTGATGTAAGGACGGATCTTCACTGAGGACTGTCCATGAAAAACGCACTTCCTCCCTGAGTCTGTGCAGCTTGGGTGAGATGTCATGTATGGAACCTAAGGAACTGACACCATTGAAGACCCCTGGATCAGAGTGCAAGACACATAGAAAGAAGGATCTGTTGGTTCTGTTGGTCACCTCATTACTGAAGCATAAGGATAGATGTTCACTGGTTCCATCTGCAAATGCAGGTCCAGACCGATTGTCTGTATTGCTTCATCTATCTAAAGACCAGCCGGTCACTGCAGATAAACCAGATCCATAAGATTTAACTATGGGAACCTCGAACACCAGGGTGTCCTGAGACTCGTATAATACCAGAGGATATATTCCTCCCTTATCTGTAGTCTCCACTTCTTTCTGATCCGGCCCTCCTGCGGGATGTTCTTACTCCGGAGGAGGAGTCTGCACCATTGTCCCAGGAGCCATCTTCCCCTCTAGCCATCTGGTAGGAGTGTCCCGGTACCTACAGCAGCACTGTTACCAGTGGAGCAGGTCTCGGACTCGCATGACTCTCAGGAGATGGCCACACTGGTAGCTCCATGGAAGCAGTTGAACCCTGATAGATGGTGAGGGTAACCCTTTGACTTACTGGATACGAACCCCTCCTGCCAGGGACTACTGGTACAGATTTCTTTGGGGTCCCCCTGCAACCAGTCGATCCTTCTTTCTCGCATTATTGAGATCTGTGAGTTCCTTATGGCAGATATCTGAGCCCCTCTCAAGAGTCCTACTGCTCCTCGCCTGCCGGTTCTATCGGTATATGAGGAGGAGGGGTGGAACTGGATTGACAGGTCCTGACGGGTGCCTCTGCACCATCCCAAGATGAGATGGTCACTCCTCTGTTTTTGTAATAAGGAGAGAGCGCACGGGGCCTGGTGCAAGGCCTAAGGCCTGAACCAAAGTCAGAAAAAGTTATGCTATGAGCAAAAGTCTGTGTGCTGTACCAGCTCTGGCCAGGTTCAGCACACAGAGAGAACTCAGACAGCCTACACCTGACAACAGCCTTCTCCACCGGATGGCCACTGCTGGTAGCAGGAGCTACTGCAGCAAGTTGCGAGTGATCTATAGATACCATTAAAGGGAGTAAATAGTGAGGTGGCAAAATTGGCAAATGATACAAAATTGTTCAAGATAGTTAAGTCCCAGGCAGACTGTGAAGAGCTTCAAAGGGATCTCACAAAACTGGGTGACTGGGCAACAAAATGGCAGATGAAATTCAGTGTTGATAAATGCAAAGTAATGCACATTGGAAAATATAATCCCAACTCTACGTACACAGTGATGGGGTCTAAATTAGCTCTTACCTCTCCAGAAAGATCTTAGAGTCACTGTGGATAGTTGTCTGAAAACATCCACTCAATGTGCAGCAGCAGTCATAAAACCTAACAGAATGTTGGGAATCATTATGAAAGGGACAGATAAGACGGAAAACATTATATTGTCTCTATATAAATCTGTGGTCGCCCTCATCTTGAATACTGCGGAATATAGTGGAGTTGGAAAAGGTTCAGAAAAGGGCAACAAAACTGATATGGGGTATGGAACAGCTGCCTATGAGGACAGATTAATAAGACTGGGACTTTTCAGCTTGGAAAAGAGACAACTAAGGGGGGATATGATAGAGGTCATAAAATGATGGGTGGAGAAAGTAAATAAGGAAGTTATTTACTCCTCATTACACAATGACTAGGAATCACCAAATGAAATTAATAGGCAGCAGGTGTAAAACAAACAAAAGGAAGTATTTTTTCACACAATGCACAGTCAACCTGTGGAGCTCTTTGCCAGAGGATGTTGTGAAGGCGAAGGCTATAACAGGGTTCAAAAAAGAGCTAGATAAGTTCACAGAGGATAGGTCCATCAATGGCTATTAGCCAGAATGGACAGGGATGGTGTCCTTAGCCTCTGTTTGCCAGAAGCTGGGAATGGGCAACGGGATGGATCACTTGATGATTCCCTGTTCTGTTCATTCCCTCTAGGGCACCTGGCATTGGCCACTGGTGGAAGACAGGATACTGGGCTAGATGGACTTTTGGTTTGACCCAGTATAGCCGTTCTTGTGAGGTCTTGGACCCTCAATACCAGCTCCTGGACATGGTGCAACCTCAGGAGCTGAGTAAGGTAGCCCTACCCATCAATCAGACCATCCTAGAACCGCCTAGAGTGGGATGGCACACTCCAGCATCCTGTGCCACCATACCGAAAAGGGCTGAGAGACAGTATTTTGTTCCTGCCAAAGAGGCTGATTTCTTATTCTTCTACCCTGTCCCCAACTTGCCAGTGGCACAGATGGCTGCTGAAAGCGTGAGGGCAGCCCGGCAGATAAAGGCTCTAAAAGACTGGACCATGTAGGGAGGAAGGTGGTTTCCTCCACAGGCCTGCAATTTCATGTTGCTAACTAACAAGTGTTGCTAGTGAAATAGGATTTTAATACTTATTCCAGGCTTGTGGACTTCACAGACAAGCTTCCCACAGAAGACTGGGCTCAATTTCAGTTCCTTTTAGAGGAGGGGAGGCTAGTGGCAAAAGTAGCCCTCCTGGCTGCACTGCATGCAGTGGACCCGGCTTCCAGAAGTTTAACAACTGGTCTAGACATGAGGGGGATTCCTAGCTACAGTCGACAGGGTTCCCTAGCAATGTCCAAAACGCCACCCAGGACCTTCCTTTTTGAGTCTAATCCCTTGAACAAGAAAACCGATGAGTCCCTGCACTCACTCAAAGACTCAAGATTGATGCTGCATTCTCTGAGGACTTATACCCCAGCCTCTCGGAGGAAACACCAGACGCAGTCCCATATACCAAGGCCACCCCCTCCTCATGCATCTTATTACCAGTGCACAACCCAGCCTCTGCGCGAATGCCAGAGGATTCAGAGGCCTCGCTCCTTGGCCCTCTCCACTACCACAGTCTCTCTTTACTATCCACCACCAGTCAAGAGCCACTTTTGACTCATTGGTCAAGACCCAAGCACCACTACTGTTGGCAACCATCTGTGCCCTGTCATTTTGGGGGGCCATCTTACACTTTTAACCCACGACTGGAACAAGATCACAATGGACAGTTTAGGTTCCGGAGATTATCCACCAGGAATATTTCATAGTTCCTTTCCTTGCCACCTCACAAACCCACTTCCTCCCCCCCACTCCTCTCATGAGGTGATTCTTCGATAGTAGGCAGAATCCCTTTTACACTAAGGGGCAGTAGAGCACGTCCCATCTTGTTACCGCAGAAGAGGGGAGGGTTCTACTTTCCATATTTCCTAATCCCCACAAAAGTCCAAGGGTGGAGACCCACCCTGGACCTTCAGCAACTCAACATCATTATTCAAAAGCTGAAGTTCCGGATGATCACGCTAGCATCTATAATCCCCTCCTGTCAGGAAGGGATGTGTTTAGTAGCGCTCAGCATGGAAGACGCATATTTCCATGTGGATATTCACCCATCACACAGGAAGTTCCTGTGTTTTATGGTAGGCCAGGAACATTTCCAGTTTTGAGTACTCCCCTTTGGGCTGGCTATGGCTCCCAGAGTATTTAAAAGGTTTTCTCTGTGGTAGTAGCCCATATGAGGCACCACGGCTATATGATAGCCCATGTGATATCCAATTGGCTTCTGGCAGCCCGACCTCATCAGGAGGTCAGGTCAGGAACTGAGTTTCCCATACAACTTTTAACAGCTCTAGGAGTTTGTATAACAAAAAAGTTTTTTGTTACCCACAGGGTCAATAAACTTTATAGAGGAATGGTTGGACTAGGTCTCAGAAAGGTTTCATGCTGTGAACAGCCTGATTTTACACACAGACCACAAACCACAGTTTCACTGTTTGGCCACATGCACCTGCGTGACTCCTTTCACAGGCTCCACCTGCAGTGCTTTCAGGCTTGGGTCCACCCCAGCTATTGACCAAGCAAGGACCATATCAACTCCAGCATTGTCAGTCCCACTAGAGTTGTCATTTCCCTGACTTGGTGGTTGAACCCCGAAAAGGTCATGGTGGGAGTTCCCTTCAGCCCTCCCACCCCCAAGGCCACCACTATGATGGATGCTTCCCTCCTGGGATAGGGTGCTTACTTCCCCATGGGAGGCCAGACTACATATAAACTTACTGGAACTGAGGGCAGTCCACCTTGTGTGCAAGACCTTTCATTTTCCTGTACACGCACTCCTTATACAGGTAAGGTGAGGCAGTACCACGCTGTGGTCTATAGAAACAGACAGGATCCTTTGTTGCCAAGGCTGCCTCCCTGTTGTGAAACTGGTTCTTCTGGATAGGGACCAGTCCTTTGTCTAGGGTGAACAGATTTCTAATGATTGGGTACTTGAGTCAATTACCTCCTGTTTTGCTGTTTTGCTACCAGCCTTTGGAATGTCAAGCCAATATGGAGGCAAATAGACCCTAGAGAAGGCATAAGGCTGCATATTCAAAACGGAGTCTGCCGCTTGACACGGACACATAGGAGTCATAAATTGTACAGACATATTCCCACATCGTGTCAACTCCTCATTGTGACAGCTGATTGCCTGTCATTGACTGTGGATGGTGTGGCTTCCAATTCCCTTCCTTTTCATTGTTGTGCAACATGGAGAGAACCTGCAGCAGATGCTGTGTGAAGAGAAGACAAAAGAATTGTGGTGGCAGACATCACACTCCAAGGCTGATTGCCTGTGACAAAGCCTGAACACTCATGCAATGGCTGCAATTGACACAATAAGAGCTTGCCTTCTCTTCAACAGACTGCTGCATGCACTGATTCCATTGGTGAATATGGGCTGGTTTCCCTCTGAAGCAGGCTGCTTCTTGGTGCAGAGGAGATCAGTTGCATTCAAGCTAATTTCACTGTTGCCAGCTCTCATGATTTTGTCTTGCGTCTTAAGTTAATTGTTTTCCTTAAAGCCCATCTGACTTCAGCCTTTGTTCTTAAAGAAAAAATAAGTTTTTAGCCCTCATGGCTGTGGGGAAAGCTTCAGCATGTGATTCCAGTGCACCCAAAAAGCTCAAAAAACAGAAGGCAAATTAAAAGACCCCCCCCCCCCCAATCTATTATTTTTACATAATCTCATAATTTTAAAGCCAATCTCATGATTTTTGGTGAGCCTGACTCATGATTTTTGAACATGTGGGTTTGGCAGTACTGTAATTTGACTGCCCCCATGATAGCAGTTCTATGGCAGAGATCGAGATATTGGGGCGGGGATGAACACAAAATCTTGCTTGAGTTCCAGCTAGTTTAATTAAGGGACTGTTTTGGGTTGTGACCTGTGATATGGACCTGTGTCCTTTTTGCTGGAAAATCAGGTAGTGGCACTATTGATTGATTATTGAAGGAGCTGGCCAGTGCCTGTCGTGAGGATTGGTTAGGATTTTTGAGGATGTTGTAATCAAATTACCCTGTGGCTCTCTTGCCAGGGTCATACTTTGTTGATTGTATACTACCACACAAAGAGAGAGAACTCAGCCATTGTATTTATGAATGACACGGAGGGGAGCTGGGTGCAGGACTCCATCTACCCTTTTTCCTTCACAAATTTGAAGGACTTCTTAAATTAGATTTCTTAACGTTTTCTTCATGTCAGCACAACTGGGGACCAGGTGCTCTTGCTGGTTTGCTCTTCAGGAGCAAATATTTTGCTCTTGACTGTTCTGTTGTGGGCTTATAACCTAAAAACCATCTCTCGGACCACTGTGGGATCCTCTTCTGCCTGCTCTCCCTCCAGGTGTGCCCAGGACCTAACACCAACAGGGCATTCTCTTTCCTCCAGCCCATCCCACCCATTTGGTTTTGTTCACTTCCCTGTTTGAATCCTTCTCCAGGAACCAGCCCTGTTACCACCACCACCCCCTGCAATCAGACTTTAGTCACCCCTCAATGGCCTGCCTGCCCCAATAACTCAGTCTATTAATTTGTCTGTTTTGGGAGGTAAAAGGGGGTGGACCCACTTGAGAGGATTTGCCAGGGGGTTTCTGGCAACAGGCCTGGTTCTCATAAAACATAGGACTGGGACTTCGCTGTAGGGTCAAGCAGGAGAAACTGAGCACTTGAGAAGAAAACCCTTAGGAAAGTTGGAGGACTCCCCAGGACAGACTAGCTCTGTTGATCCTTGGAAGAACACGGATACAGTCTTCTGCTCAAAGGATTGACACTCAGACGTATTCTTTGAAAACAAGAATATTCTTTATTAACACAACATTCCCTAATACAATAAGTTTATTAAGAAGATAAAGAATCCATAGATGTTCTTAACAAGGCATAATGTGATCTGTGCTAATTGACTAAGTATTCACAATTGCAATATCATACAGTTTTTAAATTGCGTCAAGTGGTTACATTCCATATGTGATGACCAGTCACACACACAATGCTGACAGCAAATCCTTAAACATCTAAATCATAACAAACACAAAAACATGCAGCTGTATTATCCCAGACACTTACACTCACACCGTCTAATTATTCATAAACTGGAGAGTTATTTTGCTCACTTTCTCTACTGTCTTTTCCCTCTGAAAGCTGCTGCTGCTTTGTCACTGTTAGCAGCGTTGCTACTGCTCCATTGTTACTGCGTGTCTCTCCTTAAGTGATTTTAGTTCTTTTCTGTGTATCCTTCATTCTCCTACTGCTTATACACACACCAGCACCTTCCACTCACTCTGACTCAAGAGTGTAGCTCTCTGCCTTATAGACAGATTTTGGCCTATTGGGGTTGGTTATTTTTACAATCCTAAGTATTCCCCCCTAGTCATGTTTACGCCCTTTATCTGTCAATCAAAGCTAGACCTGATTGAAAACTTGTGCCGTATTTGACTGACCTGATTGACGACTCGGATCTTGCCTGATTGACCTCTCCCTTTATTTCACCTCAGCCTCCCTGCGTGCTGTTGGCCAAATCACTCCCAGACCTGCATTTTGGATTTCTCTGACTGCCTGTGACCGCCACCTTGCTACCGCTAGTCGTAACCACCTAAATCTATCTTTAACTATTAAACCTCTACAGTTATAAGCTATCCATTTAATTCCAATCTCTCCCTGCTTCAGCTCCTGGTGGCTGTGCAGTGCTATGAGTGCTGAATTCCTTACACAGAGCAGCTGAAAAATCTCTCGTATCACCCTTTGACTTCAGAGGCCTTTAATATTATTTATATGCAAACAGAATTCAGACATAATTTTTACCACTAAAAGAATAAAGCAAGTCATGCTTAAACCATGTAAAAAACGTAAACTTTAACTCCTGTTATAATAGACATCAAATCTCTTTCTATTCCTCGCTAAAATTTAGGTATTAAAACCTTTATTTTAAAAAAAAATTTAGCATTTCTCTGCAAATTACTGCAGACGGTTTTTTTGCTCACAGTAGAAACAAGTTTTCCCATCTCTGGCCCACTCACGTGCCTGGAGACATGCACCACATCTATCTGAGTGGGCTTGACCAGAACCAGGCTTCCTTGAGTCTGAGGCCTGGACCTTGGGCAGGTGCAGAAGGTAGACAGTCTCCCTGCGCTCCATTTGTCATTCATGAAGCCTGGTGTCCGTTCTGATACACAGGTCCATAAAAGCCTCCAACTTGGCAGGAACATCTACCCATGTCAGCTTGTCCTTTAATTCATCACACCAATTGGACTGAAACTGATGGAGGAGTGGGACATCATTCCAGATGCTGTCTGTGGCCAAGTATCTAAACTGGGCGACACAGCAAGGGGCCAACCCCTTACGTAAGGCAATGTCCGCCATGTGGGCTTTAGCCGATTTGTCACAGATGCATGCAGGAAAGAAGCCCAGCATGTCAGCACAGGAGGATCTTGCTCTAGAAGTAGAGATGCCTATGCTAGAGACTCCGCGATAAGCAAGTTAAGTAGCTGCCCCATCTTAACCTGGTCCCTGGGCTATTCCTGGAATTGGAGCATAAACAGGAGTCTTACACCATGGCACCATCTGCATCTCTGCGAGCGGAACTCGGGCTGGTTACCCAGCTGGTGTCACAAGGCGAGACGCGGGTACCTGCAGCTGCTCTGAGAGCTGCAATGTGTTCCTGCAGGGAGAAGTTTGCTGTCTGTAGTTGCCATACGTGATCTCTCAGGTTCTGGTTCTCAGCCTGGAGGACAGTCATGTGTTCCTGCAGAAGCACAGGCCCCTGGGGCATCAGTGCAGCGGAAAACCCAGCAGTGTCCATACTCAGTTCAGGGGAACAGCAATAAGTCCTGGAAGTTGCCGAGGGAGTCTGAGCAAACTGTCTGGGCCCATACAGGGGCAGTTTCACCTACTGGTCAAAGCTCAGAGCAGAGTCAGGGTCGTGCACAGGAATCATGGCAAGGGTCACAGGACGAGTCAGAGTCCGAAGCCACGTCAGGTGTGAAAGCCGGAGTCAATAACTGGGGTTGGGATAAGGAACAAGGAGGAGGAACCAGGCAAGGAGCCAGGAACTTGGTTGTGGGGAACCGGTCAGCGCCAGGCCTGGTGCTGATTGCTCAGGCAAGGGGTGGGGCAGGAACAAGAAACTTTATGCGCAGTGGTGTCCAGTCAGCCATCTGCTGCTAGTCACCTGGCCCTGCTGACTCAGCAGGTGGAGCATTAGCAGCAGTTTCCCTGCCTTGCTGCACGGTGGCGCAAAGAGTAAGGTGCCTGCTTGGCACGCCCATGGGCCTGGGTTTGAGGCCTGTGGTGCCTGACAGAGGGCAGGGGGTTGGCAAGGCCAGCTGGCAGAGGGGGCTGGATTGGTGAGTTGGGCTGAGGGTGGGGGCTGGGTGATGCAGGGGGCAGCAAGTCGGGCTGAGGGTGGGGGCTGCGCAGGCGAGAGGGCGGCGAGTCGGGCTGAGGGTGGGGGCTGGGCAGGCGAGAGGGCGGTGAGTCGGGCTGAGGGTGGGGGCTGCGCGGGGCAGGGGGCAGCAAGTCGGGCTGAGGGTGGGGGCTGGGTGATGCAGGGGGCAGCAAGTCGGGCTGAGGGTGGGGGCTGCGCAGGCGAGAGGGCGGCGAGTCGGGCTGAGGGTGGGGGCTGGGCAGGCGAGAGGGCGGTGAGTCGGGCTGAGGGTGGGGGCTGCGCAGGCGAGGGGGCGGCGAGTCGGGCTGAGGGTGGGGGCTGGGTGAGGGAGGGGGCGGCGAGTCGGGCTGAGGGTGGGGGCTGGGCAGGCAAGGAGGTGGCGAGTCGGGCTGAGGGTGGGGGCTGTGCGGGCGAGGAGGGGGAGAGTCCAGCTGAGGGTGGGGGCTGGGCGGGCAGCAGGTGAGTGACCATGGCTGATCGCGGGAGCGGGGCAGAGCTAAGATACTGTCCTGTAGACGTGGTTCTTGCTCCTGTGCACTAGCGGATTCCAGTATTTGATCGTCGGCGACGTTATCCTGAGTGAGCGCGTGGTTTTGCCCCCCAATGGTAGCTCCGCACTCAGGGCAGCTGCTCTGCTGCATTGGGCGGCCGCATTCCCCAATCGTGTACAAGTGGCCCCGAGGGCACCTGTACCAGTGGCCTTTGCCAAATTGCATGGCCTCTGTTATCATGACCCTTTCTGCCTCGGAGAGCTGCAGTTCTGCAGCAGGAAGCAACTCATCAATCTTCTCCAGCACCCTCTGGAGAGATTCCTCCTGATTCTGGGTGAAACGGTCCTGCCGCTGGAGGACGCCTATGGCTTCGTTAGCAAGTGCCATGGCCTCGGTGGGTAACGATGCTTGTTTGTTTTCGTAGCCACTCAGCCGCTCAAAGATGTTTCCCAGGTACGATATCCTCTTGATCTCATTCCTGCATTCCCTGAGCTGCTGAGCTGTGAAGGCGTATCTGTTTCTGCTGATCCAGTGCTCCACAGCCTCAATCTTCCTTTTCAAATTGCGTTCTCTCGCCACTGTGCACTTCTTCGCTTGTTGCTTCAGTCTGGAGAGACTTGCAAGGAAATTTAGGGTATTCTCCAAGTCCAGAAGGCTCTGACGGGAGACAGTGTTCATAATGCTTCTTTCCATACCCGTCCAGGCCACAAGGTCTCTGTCACGGTTCAGCCGAAGGAGCAGTTGCTGCTTTCCAGCTTCAAGTTCTTCCTTGTTTCCCTGAATCTTCAATTTGATCTCCTTGATTTTTTGCTGTATGGCCTTGATCACGTTGTTGTAACGCGTGTTGTGCTGGATGGGTGTCGCGCATTTGGGGCACACCTTCAGCTGGACGTGTTGGGCGTGGGCGTTGTCTGGCTCGCCATCCATCCAGCGATCCAGGCCCCGCACCTCCAAAACGTGTCCGCAGTCTTCTAGGACAATGAAACGGGCCTCTGGCTCGTCTTCGTCCCCAAAGAAAATCTCTGCCAGCTCGTCTCTGTGGCACGTGCGACACTTGGGCGGACATGGCTCTCCACAAAGGCCTGCGCAGGGGTGGCTGCATTTGAGTGATTTTTGGCAGGGCTCATTGCAGCGGGGGCGATTGCACATCTCGGAGCACAGTTGTGTGCACCGGTAGTGCCTGCATTTCCAGGAACAGGGCTGTATACAGGGAAAACAGATCTCCCCGCATGGCTTATCGCAGTGGCTGTGTTTGCACTTGTTGGGGCATTTTCTCTTGCATGGAGGACAGTTCTCAAAACATGATTCCTGGCACTGGTGGGAACACAGAAGGACCCTTGTGCACTTGTTACGGCAGTGGACATGCAACCTGCCCTGCACACATTCATAGCAGTTTCCTTTGCAGTGGTGTCCACACTCGAGTTTCTGTTTGCATGTCTCAAGGCAGCTCAGAGGCATTTTCTGCTTGTAGCATTCAGTTCTCATTACGTGAGAACAGGGCAGAGTAACGTCAATCATTTCCTTGCACCTGCAGGTGCTGCAGGCTTCCCCACAGCGGCGTGTGCATGGGTGTTTGCATTCCAGAAGCTGCTTGCATGGCTCTTGGCAGAGCCAGTGATCAGCTGGCATGTGACAGGGGATGGTCTGGAGGTGCCCACACTTTGGAATGACTTTTTCCACTTCCACGGAACAAGGTTCGCATGGTTCCTTGCACTTTCTCGGACACCTGTGGTTGAGCTCACACAGCTTGGAGCATGGGAACTGGCAAAGGTATAGGCTGTGATCCCTGTCGTACGGGTGGCAGCGGCGCGTGCAGGGGTGGCCGCATTCCAGCCGGGCTTGGCACTGGAGCATGCAGCCTCCATCAGGGATTTTACTGAAGTCCGAACTCTCGTTCACCACTGTCTTGGTATCGGGGTGATTTTGACACACCAGTGTCAGCCCTTCCCCCATAAGTTTCTTTCTCTTTAGGAGACGTAGAATATCTTTCCACAGATTGCTGTTGGACCCAGCTGCAATGCTGGCTAGGTTTCCAATGCAATAGAAGCCCTTTCTGGCCCTTGAGAGAGCCACACAGAGCCGATTTTTATCCTGGAGGAAACCAATCCTCCCTTCTCTGTTGCTTCGTACTAGCGAGAGAAGAATGATGTCATTCTCCTCCCCTTGGAAGTCATCCACGGCATGGACAGCCACGTCTCCCATGTCTCTGCTCCTCAGCAGCATGCGGATCTTCAGCACCTGGCCGTGGTAGGGTGTCAGAATGGTGACTTGGCTCTCGTTGTATCCCTGCTCCAGGAGATATCTGCTCAGCGAGACCAGGAATGAAGCCTCAAACCTGTTGCTGTAGCTCTCTGAGTCAGCGCTGTGGCTCTCGGCCGCTGTGTGCTGGATGAAGAAGACGCTGCTCTCCACGCCCTGCAGGCAGGGATAGTTGGCATACATAGTTGAGCATGTTTTAAAATTAAGTGACTGCTAATATTTTCATGTAACTGGGAGGAGGCAGAGCTGTCCCATCCGCGGCAGAGGAGCTGGGATCCAGTAACCGCCCAGTAACCCTTGCTATTCCTTTAACCCCTTTTGGCCCAAAGAGCTTTACAGGTGGGACCAGCTCATTCAGCCGCAGCCGAGGGGAGAGAATGGGCAGCCATTTTGCGCCAGAAACACTATGCTATTTAGACCGCGAGCTGCTGTTATTGTGGGCTGCGAATGGCATCCTGCCTGCAACTTCTGAGATGGTGCTAGAGCAGAAGTGTTTGGCCTCTCTTCTGAGTCCCCTGTGAAGCACCTTGCCCACTACTGGTGGCTACAGAACAGGGCACGTTTCCAGGAGCAGTGAAGAGCAATTCCATGCAAAAACTGAACCACCCGGGGTAGGCAGGAGAAACTAGTCTAAAAACTAACCCCCGGGGTAGGCAGGAGAAACTAGTCTAAATGTGGGTCATTGGGCTTTGCTTATTTGCAGCTCATCTCCCATGGAGACGGGTTCAGATCCCACTTCCTGACGCTGCTGATCACACCTCAGCAGTAGCATAGAATTACAGGTCCGAGGCTTGTTTAAAACCAAGGTGCAGAGGATGAGCACAAAGGAGCCTGTTACCTCTGGGAGGAAGATGATCTAGTGCTTAGGGCACCCCATGTGTTTATTTTTCCTTCAAAGTGTGTGTGTGTGTGTGTGTGTGTGTGTGTGTTAACCATTAAAACTCCCCTTGACCTCCCCAGCCAGAAGGAAGAGCCCCCCACACCAGACACCTGGGAGCACACACATCAAAATGACTACGGCTGGCTGGAAAAGTTCGAAATTTCTATCGTTTTGCAGAAATCCTCCCTGAATGATTAACTGAGGATGTTTCCTTTGTTTCCCTCCAGCTTCCCAAGCAGCCAGAACTCGCTGAACGTTTAAAATCTGCTCAAACATTTCTGGGGATATTTTCCCCGCGATCTCCAGCCAGCCCTGCAGATGAGGATGAGAACAAACCAAAGGAAACAAGCCAGCCTTGGGCAACTCCCCATTCACCATACCAAGGGGCTGCAGTGCTGCCTGACAGGCCTAAGTGGGGGAGAAATAGCTGCTGCTCAGTCTATGCCCCAGTCACAGGACCCAACAGAGCCTCCACCAGCCGGTCCTGTTGGCTTCATCTGGAGCCAGAAGAAACCTAGACTGATAAAGAAACCCTGCCCTGAGGCGCGTGGCAGGCTCTTTTGGTGAGCCATGGCAGAAGGATGGGAGCAACCAGGCCTGCAGCTGGTCTCTTGCTGTACCTTGGGCTTGTTAACAGCTTCAGTGGGCTGCGTCTAATCAATCAGACTCCCTTTGACAATAACCAAGCCCTCACTCACCCTGGGCTGGCACGTGGCTCCATCACGTTGTGACACAGGCAGCCGGATTTCCCAGCTACGGAAAATGTCTCCACTTACCTTGATCTGTTCATATTCAGCAACGGCCTCGTGGTCTTTGAGCTGTTTGTAGAAGAGCGGGACCAGCAGCTGGGAAATCTCGGGGCGCATGCGGTGCTGTTTGAGACAAGAACGGGACACCCAGCTGAGAGCCACAGTTACTCTTTGGTAACTATTTCAAAACCTCCCTTGGCCGTGGATTAACCGTTTGCTCCGTGTTTGTTACCGTTCCGCCTGCTTCGCGCTGGCAGCTGCTAGCTCTTTGTGGAAGAGACTGGAGCGTTCCTCAAAGCCAGCACTAGACTGTACTATGGGGCTGATGGGCCTGCATCTAGCAGCAAAATCCTAAAGCTCTTTTCACCCCCCACCAGCAGCTGGCTCCGTCTGTCCCCCGTTTCTGTCCCCTGACTGCCAGGTCGGAATGATCGGTGTTACTGAGCGTGTCGGTATGTTAGCAGCAGTTCCCTAGACTTAGCCGTTTGTCTGAGTTACAGTATTTATTAAACAGGACCCCGGGAGTTGTTTGGTGACTGTTGTGGCTGGATGCTCCAACCCTTGTGGAGTCTTGAAATCTGCCTGTTGCGGGGGGGTTGGGAGTGGGGTGTGGCTCTTTTTACAGAGCCAGACCAACCACTCACTATCCCCCAGGAGGGGTGGGGGCTCCAGGATCCCTAGTGGCCATCTCAGAAGAGGTGATGACCAAATCTCCATCCACTTTCCCATAGCACCGCAGGCGTCAGTTTGGATTCTCTGGGTTTATTCATAGATTCATAGACTCTAGGACTAGAAGGGACCTCAAGAAGTCATCGAGTCCAGTCCCCTGCCCTCATGGCAGGACCAAATACTGTCTAGACCATCCTGATAGACATTTATCTAATCTCTTAAATATCTTCAGAGATTGAGATTCCACAACCTCCCTAGGCAATTTATTCCAGTGTTTAACTACCCTGACAGTTAGGAACTTTTTCCTAATGTCCAACCTAAATCTCCCTTGCTGCAGTTTAAGCCCATTGCTTCTTGTTCTATCCTTAGAGGCTAAGGTGAACAAGTTTTCTCCCTCCTCCTGATGACACCCCTTTAGATACCTGAAAACTGCTATCATGTCCCCTCTCAGTCTTCTCTTTTCCAAACTAAAAAACCAATTCTTTCAGCCTTCCTTCATAGGTCATGTTTCAAGACCTTTAACTTTAATCATTCTTGTTGCTCTTCTCTGGACCCTCTCCAATTTCTCCACATCTTTCTTGACATGCAGTGCCCAGAACTGGACACATTACTCCAGCTGAGGCCTAACCAGCGCAGAGTAGAGCAGAAGAATGACTTCTCGTGTCTTGTTTACAACACACTTGTCAATGCATCCCAGAATCACGTTTGCTTTTTTTGCAGCAGTATCACACTGTTGACTCATATTTAGCTTGTGGTCCACTATGAGGAGCTGAGTGAAGCAGAGGGGCCTGTTACACCCATGATGTGCCAGGCCCTGCTGCCAAGGGGTGACTCATACACATCCCCTCGGGAGGCGCCCGGAGCCGGGGTATGGGCTCGTCTCCCTTCTAGGACCAAGCATTACGGCCGGCAGCTGAACTGGGCAGCTGACTCAGACGCCTGTGCCAGTGACGTGCAGCTGAGATGCAGCTCTGCCTGCCCCTGCCCCTGGCCAGCCCGAGGCTTGGATCAGAGCAGCTTGGGGCAGCAGCTGAACCGCAGCTAGACGCTGGGGGCAGAGGAGGGCACTCAGAAGGACACTTTCTATGATCTGTGCTGGGCTAGGAGATTCTGTCTTTCCTGGCCTGGGTTAGGGGGAGTGGAGGAGAGCCCCAGCCTCTGTCATCCGTTCGGGGTCTAAGCTAGGGCAAAGGGGCTCTGCACATGTGTGATGGGGCCATTCATCTTCTTGAGATGTTCTCAGATGAAAGAAAACAACCCCTGGAGACACAAGCGCCAACCCCATGGGTGCTCCAGGGCTGGAGCACCCACAGGGGAAAATAGTGGGTGCTGAGCACCCAGCAGCAGCCCCCCCATCAGCTCCCCCCCTACCCACTGGCAAGCCCATGAATCAGCACCTCCCCTTCCTTATCCTCGACTCCCGCCCGCTGCAATCAGCTGTTTCGCAGCATGCAGGAGGCTGTGGGGGAGGAGCAAGGCTGCAGCACACTTGGAGGATGGGGCAGAACTGGGCAGAAAGAGGTGGGGCAAAGCCTTGAGAGAAGGGGTGGAGTGGGGCAGGGAGAGGTGGGACATGGGTGTGGCTTTGGGGGAAGGGGTGGAGTGGAGGTGGGATGAGGTGGGGTGTGGCCTTGGGAGGAGGGAGATGGGTTATAGGTCCCCTAATAAGAGGCAGGGTGTGGTGTGGCTTTGGGGGAAGCGGTGGTGGGTGGGGTGGGGTGGGGTAGGTATGATGGTTGGTGAAGTGGAGGGTAGGAAGGTGTGGGTGTGGCTTTGGGAAGGGGTGGGTGCGGTGGGGCGGAAGAGGTGGGGCATGAGTGTGGTCTTGGGGGAAGCGGTGGGGCAGGAAGGGGTGTGGGTGTGGCCTTGGGGGAAGGGGTGGGGTGGGGTGGGGGCAAAGCTGGGGATCGAGCACCCCCCGGCACTTTGGAAAGTCAGCGCCTGTGCCTGTGCCTGTGCCTGGAGCTGAACACGGTCGCTCTGCACGCTGCAAACTGCTCCGTTCATCCCCGTGGCCGTTCTGCCCCTCGCAGTGACCGCCCCACACACTGTCTCCTGGGAAACACCAATACCCAAGATAATTGCTGTCATGAGGACGGGTCTAATGGTGGACATGGGCATTCGATCTTCCACTTAGAGCTGGGCCCCGGGTGGGCAGGGCCCAGGAAATGAGCCGAGGGGACAGAAGCCAAGTGCCGGAACCAGAGGGTCCCCTGGAGCTGAACGCTAGAGTCAGAGCTGGGGATCGGAGCTAGAATCTGAACCCGGAGGGGAACAGGGGCAGGGGCAGGAGCAGGGATTGGAACAGGCTGAAGCAGGAACAAGGGCTCATGAACTGCCTAGCAGCCAAGTTCGGGAGTTGGCCAGCATCTGTCGGAGCTGGGCTGGCCCCTGACAATCGCACCATGTATGTGGGTTTAGAACAATTTCAGCGTCCAGACCAACTCCTCATTGGGTGGAGAGACCTTCACCTGAGGAACCACTTGACCAAATGACCCCAACTTTCACCACTGACTTGACACGTGGCCCTGAGGCAGTGGTGGCACCTCTTGAGATAGTTACACCTGGATTCCCCGTCTAGCAGGGGGACCATGTCTATACAAACTCTGCCGTTTCGGACAGAGTCTCATTTTCAAATGTATGGTGTCATTTGGGCACAGCTTAGGTTTTTAGTAGCAGTTTGTGGGGGGAAAACATCAACTGAGATTTGCAATGAGATTATTTTTTCCAGTGTCCCACATTCCTTCAGACCCCACTTTCAAGGAAGTTCAGCACTTTGAGGGGGGTTGAAATCAGTCAGGGGAGGCAAACCCTTGGTTTGTGTAGACTGGATGAGTCAGTGCAGAAATTGCAATATATTTTCTGCATTTGTTTCTCGTGATAACCCTAAGATCCAGAGGCCTGTATCCTGGTGTTGCATCAGCCACTGGGCTCCTTATACCCATCCTTATGATAGGGCTCTCTGTTAGCGATGCCTGTCCTGACGCGTCATTAATGAGTGTCACAGCTACTTTTCTTTGATCACACTCAGTCCCATTGTTCAGGAAATGGGTGACGCGCATGTGGCCTGGTTACATTATTTTAATGCTGCTGCTGGCTGGATGCTTTTGTCTTCCCTCTCTTTAATTAATGCTAGTTCACTTGACAACACTTCTGACCTAAAATCCAAGTCTTCCTGTGGATTTTCCAGCACTTAGGAAAACTGTCTGTTAAACAGAAACCAAGTCACAACCTTAACTATGGTGATGCTGCCGCCCTCCATGATTTGGGCCCCTAAGCGCCCAGTTGCTCACAGGGGCTGGGCACGGAGAAGCTCCTGGTGACTGCAGTTAGTGCGACTCTTGCGCAGCACTTTTGATAACCCAGATGCTTATTTCAGTGCCCACTAGTAGGCCCCGGACATGGAAATTTCTGGCCATAGTTCACGTTGTGCCCATCAGCTGTGTTGGTGAAACACGTATTTTGTCAATACTGCCCGGGGAGAAGCCCAAGGCCACCCAGTGCGTGTGGAGTCCTGGCTTGGTATCTGTTCGGCTACTCGCTGTCATTCCCCACCCTGACACCATCTGCCCTCCCCAGAGCTGTGCCACAGAGTAAGGATCTTGCAGAGACCATCTGCGTTCGTAACCAGGCCAGTGCTCTCAGGGGCTCTGCAGGTGGACGGGGATACATTGTCACTGTACAATCTTCCCACCAGCAATCGAAGAGGATCACCAGCGGCCAGCAGTGAGCAGCTACCCCTGCCACAGGGAGGGGCGTGGGGAGCCATTGGTGCAGGCAGGCCCCTCCCAGAGGCATGGACAGCAGCACTCACCTGATAGAGCAGCTGCACGTAGGGGATCTGATTATTTATCATGCGCTCGAACAGGGAGATGCCGAGGAAATACTTCTTCTCCAAGGTGTAATCGGCGGGTTTGGGTCGCAGCTGGAAAACACAGAGCCAGTTCTGGGTGCTGCACACACAGGACACTCAGCACTCGGCCTTTGGAAAGGGGCTGGATTTTGATATCGGTGGCCAGGTTCCAGAAGAGCAAAGCTACAAGGGAGCTGAGGAGCTTTAATCTCCTGCGCTCCTGGATCAGCTCTAACGAAGCAGCAGCCATCACACAGTTCCCCTGAAATATCTCAGCAAACACACAAACTCCGCCCTCGCCCCACTCAGCTCCTCCCAGCCACTGATCTCCTGTTACCGGCTGTCCTGCCAAGGGACGTAGGTCCTACCTCCCAGATGTCTGTGCCATTTCAGCAGTGCCACGGCAGGGCAGATCATGAGAGTGCCAGGGAGGTGTGCCAGGGCAAAGGAGCGGTCCCTGTGGGCAGCAAGGGAATCCAAGGGAAGCTGCAGCAGAACGTGCACTAGGGCAGATGGGCTTGGGAGGCTGGTTTCGGTGCATTTACCTGCTGGTGATCTCCAATCAGGATGAGGTGCTTGCAGGCTGGCGTGAGGCAGGTTAGAACGTGCGCTTCCAGGATCTCTGCTGCCTCTTCCACAATCACAGTGTGGGGCTGGATTTTCTGCAAGAGCTTTCGGTACTTAGCAGCCCCTAGGAGCAACGAACAAGCAGGGTGAGCACGTGGGGAGAGGGCAGTGTGGCACAGTTGGGAATTCCCGCTGGGGAGGGACATGCTCTGCCCAGCGGGTGCCATGGTGTCATGATGTGGCCTCTGGCGGGACAGCACTGAGAGTATCTATTCAGGACAAATTGCTTAGAGCAGGGGTCCTTTACAGACTAACCAGCCAAACAGAGAGGACTTCGCTCTCACCCCACAGGCTAACAAGAAATCACACAAGCAATTTCCTTAGACACTCCAGTCTCCCAGTATCCCCACCAGTGCCACCCGTCCTGGGGATGAATGGTTATGAAAACCAACACCCCAGGAAAAGAAAAAAAGGTCTCTTGATCCCAAAGGACAAAGCCCCAGACCCAGGTCAATAGACCGTACATGCTGGCTCCAGGCCGAGACCTGCCCTGCCAGGGCCTCCAGTGCACACAGACCCGGCCCCCATCAAACCCCCAGTTCCCCTTGCAGGGGTTGCGTTCTTCAACCCATCAGCCACCATCCCCCTCCCTGCCTTGAAATCCCTTCACAAGAGGCATTTTCTCGAGGAGGATTGAAACCTTCAGCCGCTTCTGCAGTACAGCACAGGCTGTAGAATGGCTGCCACCTCCAAGCCACCCCAAGTGGCCCCAGAAGAACATAACGGCCACACAGGCCACACTCTCCCCTCATCCAGCAGCCAAGCCCTTGTGCTGTCCCCAGGCCTGACTGCCTGATCTTCCTGTCCCCTCCCCTCCTGTGTCAGGCGGCGGCTCTCCCTTGCTGACGCCCGGTTTAGGCTCTCTGGAGCAGGGATTACATTTCTGGCTTGTTCTGGGGCTGGGGTCATCTGCTTTGGGCAGGCCTGAGGGGCTGTGCAGAAATGAACACATTTTGGGGTGATTTTTCAAGATGCACCTGCCTCTCGTAAAACTGCAGCAAAGCAGCACAGTTGGGGACCCTCTCCTCCAGTGTGTGATGTAATGTATGGACAGCCCCTGCCTTGAAAAATAACAGTGTGGGGGGCCCTTGCCAGGAGTACCTGGGGTCTCACTTCATCCTTTCTCTGCCACTGGGGGCCTCAGACACCGGTGCCCCTCGCTGTTCGCTGCCTGTGGGCAGGAGACCCACCTGCCAGCCGGGTCTCCTGCCCTCCCTCCAGGAGCTGGGCTTAGTGAGCGGGCGTGGCTGGGGCCGCTGGCCTGGGATACACACACAGGAAAGCAGAGCAGACGATCTGCTGGCCCCGTCTGCCCTTACGCGCTGTGGCTGTGAACATCTGCCCGTGGCCTAGGCTGTCTCAGGCTGTGCAGGGCGGGGAGCAGCTGAGCGTGGTCTCACCTGTTGTCGTCATGCCAATGACCTGGCTGCGTTTCAGCACCCACAGGTCCTCCTGGAAGGTCAGCTCCGTTAGCTGGGCTGCTTTCTTCTCATACTCCTCCAGCTTCTCCACCAGCGTCTCCTTCAGCTGACGCTCATAGGCCAGCATCCACCTCCTGTGTGCGGAGCAGGGAATGAACCCGGGACCAGCCCTCCTGCAGTGACTCCTGGGGCCGGGGCTGTGGTAGCCCAGTGGGCAGTGTGTGACACATCCCCCCTGCCCGCCCTCTCCACAGGGTGCCGTCCGGCTCAGCCAGACAGTCTGGCTGGCTCACGTTCCCGCAGGAGTCCTCAGAGCGAGGGTGCAGCTCGGGCTGCTCCAGTCAGGCTTGTCCAGTCGCGTGCGGCAGGATGCAACTCACGGGCCATGCCTCCGGCACAGAGTAAGGCCCTAGCTCCTGCCCCCACCAAGGAGCAGGCCCAGCACTCCAGCCACTGGCCTGTGCCCAGAGCTCCGGCTCCTTCCACGGACCCTAGGGCAGCCCTGCGTATTAACCTCATCTCTCATGCCACCTAGGCTGGGCTAGTGCTCAGGTCTCCGGGGGGTCAAAGGCTGGCGTGTATCACCCTCCTCTCCCAGAGGACCTGGCATCCCGGGAGCTGGTGAAGGGTCCTGGCAGGACCATGCTGTGGTTTGAGGGCTCGGGGAGGGAGGGTGCTACCTAGGGGTGGGGTGGGGTGGGGAGACCTGTAGAGACGCCAGCGATCCCTCAGCCGCAGCTCCCCGACGTCTCTCACGTTCGCGACGTCCTCGTCAGTCATGATGTCACCCTCCTCCAAGCATTTGCGCATCTCTTGGTGTGAGGAGCTGAGGGAGAGACTGGGCAGTGACTGAGCAGCGTGGGGAGGCCTTGGGGGGCTGCAGCCTGTGGGCCCTGCTCCATGTGAACCCCAACCACGGGGCACCATCCACAGCCGGGTTGACCGCAGCTCCCGCACCCGTTCCAATGGCCGTGGGCCCTGCCTCGGCAGGTCTCAGATGGGCTGGCAGGGGGATGTAGGGGGCCCCGGAGCTGCCATTCCCCAGGGCACTACAGAGATTGCGGCAACACCGTCTCCCTTTCAGAGCAGGACGGCCGGGGGCCGGAGCTGGGGGGCCGTGGTGCTGGTGCAAGGCAGAGAGCTGAGGTCTACGCACAGCAGTGAACACTACGGTTGCTCAGCCCTGTGTCCCAGCCCAGGGGGGGGCTGGAGCTGGGGGGCGGTGGTGCTGGTGCAGGGCAGAGAGCTGAGGTCTACACACAGCAGTGAATGCGGCAGCTGCTCAGCCCTGTGTCCCACTGTGACGTTATTGATATAAACTGGAACCATATAGAACATGGGTTGCAACCAAGGTCCTGTAGTGGCACCAAATCCTAGGTAAAGGGGGTCATATAAGGTGTCTAAGACCAGGTTACGGGTTACTGGTTATGATTATGCTGTCTGTATGTCTGTGTCATTTTTGTAGTTGAAGTTATGAATATTGGCTGTGTACTGTCTGTATTTCAAACTTGTGCTGTGTTACTGGGAAAGATCCCAGACAAGTTGGTGTCAGCTCAGCTTAGCCTGCTTGATGGCCCATTAAGGACCATTAGCTACACAATTGACCCATTGAGAGGAGGCAGATACACCTTGTGACTCAGCAGGGTGTGCAGAAACTGGCCCATGTGACTGCAGACTCCATTTTGCTGTAACTTTCCACAGTAAGAACAAAGAAGTGTCCTTACACCTGGAAAAGCCTATATAAGGCTGATGCCTCATCTCCATCTTGTCTTCAATCCTGCTTCTTACCTCTGGAGGGACTTTGCTACAAACTGAAGCTCTACACAAAGGACTGATGACCCATCCCAGCGGGGGATGTTCTCCAGAGACTGGATTTAAACCTGCAGTTTACTTCATCACTGCTACAAGCCTGAACTAAGAACTTTGCCATTACTGTATGTAATTGATTCCATTTAACCAATTCTAGCTCTCATCTCTATCTTTTTCCTTTTATGAATAAACCTTTAGATTTTAGATTCTAAAGGATTGGCAACAGCGTGATTTGTGGGTAAGATCTGATGTGTATATTGACCTGGGTCTGGGGCTTGGTCCTTTGGGATCGAGAGAACCTTTTTCTTTTATTGGGGTGTTGGTTTGCATAACCATTCATCCCCAGGACGGGTGGCACTGGTGGGGATACTGGGAGACTGGAGTATCTAAGGAAACTGCTTGTGTGACTTGTGGTTGGCCAGTGGGGTGAAACCGAAGTCATTTTTGTCTGGCTGGTTTGGTTTGCCTTAGAGGTGGAAAAACCCCAGCCTAGGGCTGTGACTGCTCTGTTTGAGCAATTGGTCCTGATTTGGCACTCTCAGTTGGGTCCCGCCAGAACCGCATCGTCACAGCCACCCTGTGGGGGGCTGGAGCTGGGGGGCCGTGCTGCTGGCGCAAGGCAGAGAGCTGAGGTCTATACACAGCAGTGAATGTGGTGGCTGCTCAGCCCTGTGTCTCGCCCTGGGGGGAGGCTGGAACTGGGGGGCCGTGGTGCTGGCGCAGGGCAGAGAGCTGAGGTCTATACACAGCAGTGAATGTGGCGGCTGCTCAGCCCTGTGTCCCACCCTGGCGGGGCCGGAGCTTTGCCATGGCTGCAGGAGGGGGCAGTGATGCCTGTGCTCCCAGCGAGCCTCCCTTCCCCACTAAGGCCCAGCCGTGTCGTCCCGTCTAACAGACACAGGGCGGCATGAGGTTGGCAGAGCTGCCGGGCCTGTGCCTGCGCCTGCGCCCTGGGCATGTGCTGAGCTCAGTACTAGGCACATAGCGTCTGCCCAGGGCCCTGGACTCTACCTGCTCTCAGCGGGGAGGATGTAAGCAAACTTCTCCTCCACTGTACTCCGCCGCCACTCGGAAGGGTCCAAATCGTCCTCGTCATCCAGGGCCCGCTCATCCCTGAGGCACGGCCAGAGCTCTTCCTCCGCGCCTGGAAGGGGGCAAGGTGACCAGATGTCCTGATATTCAGGGCTTTTTCTTATACAGGCATGTGTGACCCCTGCCCCCACTCTCATCCGGTCACCCTAGCAGGGTGGGAGCTCCATGGAGCCCAAGCCGTGCGTGGCAGACACAGGCCCGTGGGTTCATGGCCAAATCCTGCCCCACAGCTCCAGAGACCGGAGCTGCCCTGGGAGGCATCAGCAGAGCAGGTCAGCTCTCACCTCATGTGACCTGGCCTCGGGTCCTGGCTCTGGCCTCCCACCCCAGGTCTTCAAGGCTTACAGCTCATGCTGGATTGGGGGGGGGGTGTCCTGCCCCCACCCCGCCCCCACCATCATCAGCTGCTCCGCCTGCAGCAGCCCCCTGAAAACCTGGCATGCGGGTTGCTGCCCCTCCCGCAGCCCTGGCTAGTTCCCTGCTCAGGCAGGTGTGACCAGGGCCGGTGCAACCATTTAGGCGAACTAGGCGGTTGCCTAGGGCGCCAAGATTTGGGGGCGCCAAAAAGTGGCGCCCCCCAAATTTTTTAAAATGGTTGCAGCCGCTGCTGCTGGAGGGGCTGAGCTGCTGGCAGCAGGAGCTGCCTGCCGCCGGCAGCCCAAGGTGTCCCCCGGGTCAGGGCGCCGCTGGTCTGCGCGCC
>NC_133770.1:301553808-301563675 GCF_003597395.2 Chelonoidis abingdonii | reverse complement strand
GTGCGCCGCCGCTGCAGCCCAGGGCGTCCCCCCCCCCCGGGGTCAGAGAGCCTCCGCTACGACCCAGCAGCCCAGGGTGCCCCCCCCCCGGGGTCAGGGAGCCACGAGACCCGCGTGCAGGGTGGCGAAATGTCCCGGCGCCTAGGGCGCCAGAAACCCTAGCGCCGGTCCAGGGTGTGAGGGCTACTGAGCTTAGCAGGGCTATGCCCCTGTGTGCCTGGGCTGTGCAGGAGGAGCTCCGAGCATAGCCGGAGTCAGCGCCCGGCCCTTTGCCCAGCCACTCACCTGCCTTCCTGCCCCTGCCCTGAGCCTGGCATGGCTTCTCCTCCTGCGCCTCGGGGTAGATCTTCAGCCAGTCGCACATGTCGAAGTGCCCCGCTCTCTGTGGAGTGTCCGACACAGCATGCGCTGAGACCCCAGCAGGGCTTGGCCGGGGAACCCAGCCCTGCGGGAAGGGGCAGCTGGGTTCTGTGTCCTCCCCACCCTCTCCTCACCCAGGAGCACTCCAGCTTGTCATCGTGGATCTCCGCTGCCAGCTCTGTGTCCGTGAGGATTCCTCGGCGGAGGAGCTCCAGCACTGCACTGCGGTAGGTGATGCTCTCCTTCTGCTTCTGCAAGGCCTTCCGCATCTGGCGGGGGAGAACAGAGCATGGGCACGGGGCACAGGGTGGGGGAGGGAGGGAGAGCCGTGCTCCAGGGGTGAGGTCTCACCCTAGCTATGGCCTCCCGCCCAGCCCCCAGAGCACACCCTATCACCTGGCTCCAGCTCCCTCACGCTGCTGTACCCGGGGCATGCAACGGTGCTCACCCCAGAGCACTGCTGGGGCCGCAGTGCAAGCGCTGCCCCATGCCCCGCGCTCTAGCTACATACCCAGCCATACTGGTGCTTCTCCGCGGCCCCCAGGAGTGCTGGCAGCTGCTTTTGGCGAAGGTTCCTCAAGGAGCAAGCTGCCACCTTGTCACTTCTGCTCCTTCCTCCAATGCGCACCACGCCGGAGGGCTGGAACTGCAGGATCCCTGTGTGGGGGGCAAGAGGCACTGACCACACAGACCCACCGCCCAGACCCTGGCCTGGCCTGATACTGCTAGTCAGCTTGGCTGTGAACTCTTGGGGCAGCGGTGCGGGACATGAACAGCGCAGGATAGCGACCCTCTTCCCACCATTCACAAGCGCTGGAGGTCACGTCAGCCCCATGTGGGGGTGGAGGTAGGGCCTGGCCGCAGTCCAGCCCCGTGTCCCACAGGGACAGGATGGATTGCTCAGGGCTCAAAGCAGGGGGACTGTACGGTGCATTGTGCAGGGAGAGGCAGCGATTGTGTTGACGTGAGATGTCCGGCAGTGCTCAGGCCTGCCTGGTGAGGCTGATAATACAGCTCCAGCCAGCTGTACCCGGGGTGCAGCGCCAGCAACAGCCATACCCGGAGCTCAGCACCCGCGACAGCCGTACCCGGAGCTCAGCACCCGCGACAGCCGTACCCGGAGCTCAGCACCCGCGACAGCCGTACCCGGAGCTCAGCAGCTGCAACAGCTGTACCCAGAGCGCAGTGCCCGCGACAGCCATACCCAGAGCGCAGCGCCAGCGACAGCCGTTCCTGGAGCTCAGCACCCGTGACAGCCATTCCTGGAGCTCAGCACCTGTGACAGCCGTACCCGGAGCTCAGCACCCGTGACAGCCGTACCCGGAGCTCAGCACCTGTGACAGTCCAGAGCTCAGCACTTGCGACAGCCGTACCCAGAGCTCAGCACCTGCAACAGCTGTACCCGGAGCTCAGCACCCGTGACAGCCGTACCCGGAGCTCAGCACCCGCAACAGCTGTACCCAGAGCTCAGCACCTGCAATAGCTGTACCCGGAGCTCAGCACCCGTGACAGCCGTACCCGGAGCTCAGCACCTGTGACAGTCCAGAGCTCAGCACTTGCGACAGCTGTACCCAGAGCTCAGCACCTGCAACAGCTGTACCCGGAGCTCAGCACCCGTGACAGCCGTACCCGGAGCTCAGCACCCGCAACAGCTGTACCCAGAGCTCAGCACCTGCAATAGCTGTACCCGGAGCTCAGCACCCGTGACAGCCGTACCCGGAGCTCAGCACCTGTGACAGTCCAGAGCTCAGCACTTGCGACAGCCGTACCCAGAGCTCAGCACCTGCAACAGCTGTACCCGGAGCTCAGCACCCGTGACAGCCGTACCCGGAGCTCAGCACCCGCAACAGCTGTACCCAGAGCTCAGCACCTGCAATAGCTGTACCCGGAGCTCAGCACCCGTGACAGCCGTACCCGGAGCTCAGCACCCGCAACAGCCGTACCCAGAGCTCAGCACCTCCAACAGCTGTACCCGGAGCTCAGCACCCGTGACAGCCGTACCCGGAGCTCAGCACCCGCAACAGCCGTACCCAGAGCTCAGCACCTGCAACAGCTGTACCCGGAGCTCAGCACCCGTGACAGCCGTACCCGGAGCTCAGCACCCGCAACAGCTGTACCCAGAGCTCAGCACCTCCAACAGCTGTACCCGGAGCTCAGCACCCGTGACAGCCGTACCCAGAGTGCAGCACCCCTGACAGCCCAGAGCTCAGCACCAGTGACAGCCATACCCAGAGCTCAGCACCCCTGACAGCTGTACCAGGAGGTCAGCACCAACGACATCCATACCCAGAGCTCAGCGCCTGTGACAGACGTTTCTGGAGCTCAGCACCCGTGACAGCCGTACCCAGAGCGCAGCGCCCGCGACAGCCGTTCCTGGAGCTCAGCACCCGTGACAGCCGTACCCAGAGCTCAGCGCCTGCGACAGCCGTTCCTGGAGCTCAGCACCTGCGACAGCCGTACCCAGAGCTCAGCACCCATGACAGCCGTACCCAGAGCACAGTGCCTGTGACAGCCGTTCCTGGAGCTCAGCACCTGCAACAGCTGTACCCGGAGCTCAGCACCTGTGACAGTCCAGAGCTCAGCACTCGCGAAAGTCATACCCAGAGCTCAGCACCTGCAATAGCTGTACCCGGAGCTCAGCACCCGTGACAGCCGTACCCATAGCTCAGCGCCTGTGACAGCCGTTCCTGGAGCTCAGCGCCTGTGACAGCCGTTCCTGGAGCTCAGCACCTGCGACAGCCGTACCCAGAGCTCAGCACCCGTGACAGCCGTACCCGGAGCTCAGCACTTGCGACAGCCATTCCTGGAGCTCAGCACCTGTGACAGCTGTACCCGGAGCTCAGCACCCGCAACAGCCGTACCCAGAGCTCAGCACCTCCAACAGCTGTACCCGGAGCTCAGCACCCATGACAGCCGTACCCAGAGCGCAGCACCCCTGACAGCTGTACCAGGAGGTCAGCACCAACGACAGCCATACCCAGAGCTCAGTGCCTGTGACAGACGTTTCTGGAGCTCAGCACCTGTGACAGCCGTACCCAGAGCGCAGCGCCTGCGACAGCCGTACCCGGAGCTCAGCACCTGTGACAGTCCAGAGCTCAGCACCAGTGACAGCCATACCCAGAGCTCAGCACCCCTGACAACTGTACCAGGAGGTCAGCACCAACGACAGCCGTACCCAGAGCTCAGCGCCTGTGACAGACATTTCTGGAGCTCAGCACCCATGACAGCCGTACCCAGAGTACAGCACCTGCGCCGGGGCCGGCTGTACCCAGTGTGCAGTGCCTGGGACAGGGCTGGCCAAACCCGGAGCTCAGCACCTGTGACGTCCGTACCCGGAGCTCAGCACCCACAACAGCTGCACCCACGACAGCCGTATCCAGAGTTCAGCATCCGTGACAGCCCAGAGCTCAGCACCAGTGACAGCCATACCCAGAGCTCAGCACCCGCGACAGCCGTACCCAGAGCTCAGCACCAGTGACAGCCGTACCCAGAGCTCAGCACCCGCGACAGCCGTACGCAGAGCGTAGCGCCTGTGACAGCCGTTCCTGGAGCTCAGCACCCGCGACAGTCGTACCCGGAGCTCAGCACCTGTGACAGCCCAGAGCTCAGCACCCGCAACAGCCGTACCCGGAGCTCAGCACCAGTGACAGCTGTACCCAGAGCTCAGCACCCGTGACAGCCGTACCCAGAGCTCAGTATCCGCGACAGCCGTACCCAGACTCAGCGCCTGTGACCGATGTTCCTGGAGCTCAGCACCCGTGACAGCCGTACCCAGAGCTCATCACCTGTGACAGCTGTCCCTGGAGCTCAGCACGCGCGACAGACCGAGAGCTCAGCACCCATGACAGCCGTACCCGGAGCTCAGTACCCGCGACAGCTGTACCCAGAGCTCATCACCTGTGACAGCCGTACCCAGAGCACAGCGCCTGTGACAGCCGTACCCAGAGCACAGCGCCCATGACAGCCGTTCCTGGAGCTCAGCACCAGCGACAGCCATACCCAGAGCTCAGCACCTGTGACAGCCCAGAGCTCAACACCCGTGACAGCCGTACCCATAGCTCAGCACCCGTGACAGCCGTACCCATAGCTCAGCACCCGTGACAGCCCAGAGCTCAGCACCCGCGACAGCTGTACCCAGAGCGCAGCGCCTGTGACAGCCATTCCTGGAGCTCAGCACCCACGACAGCCATACCCGGAGCTCAGCACCTGTGACAGCCCAAAGCTCAGCACCTGCGACAGCCGTACCCAGAGCTCAGCACTCGTGACAGCCATACCCGGAGCTCAGCACCCATGACAGCCCAGAGCTCAGCACCCGCAACAGCCGTACCCGGAGCTCAGCACCCACGACAGCCGTACCCAGAGCTCAGCGCCTGTGACCGATGTTCCTGGAGTTCAGCACCCATGACAGTCGTATCCAGAGTACAGCACCCGCGCCGGGGCCGGCTGTACCCAGGGTGCAGTGCCCGGGACAGGGCCGGCCAAACCCAGAGCACAGCACCCGCGACAGCCGTACCCGGAGCTCAGCACCCGCGACAGCCGTACCCGGAGCTCAGCACCCGCGACAGCCGTACCCGGAGCTCAGCGCCCGCGACAGCTGTACCCAGAGCACAGCGCCTGTGACATCCATTCCTGGAGCTCAGCACCCATGACAGCCGTACCCAGAGCACAGCGTCCATGACAGCCATACCCGGAGCGCAGCACCCGCGACAGTTGTACCCGGAGCTCAGCACCCTCGACAGCCGTACCCAGAGCGCAGTGCCTGTGACAGCCTTTCCTGGAGCTCAGTACCCATGACAGCCGTACCCGGAGCTCAGTACCCGCGACAGCTGTACCCGGAGCTCAGCACCTGTGACAGCCGTACCCAGAGATCAGCACCCGCAAGAACTGTACGCAGAGCGCAGCACCTGTGACAGCCATTCCTGGAGCTCAGCACTCGCGACAGCTGTACCCGGAGCTCAGCACCTGTGACAGCCCAGAGCTCAGCACCCGCGACAGCCGTACCCAGAGCACAGCGCCTGTGACAGCCCAGAGCTCAGCACCCATGACAGCCGTACCCAGAGCACAGCACCCGCGCCAGGGCCGGCTGTACCCAGGGTGCAGTGCCCGGGACAGGGCCGGCCAAACCCGGAGCTCAGCACCCGCGACAGCTGTACCCAGAGCGCAGCAACTGTGACATCTGTTCCCGGAGCTCAGCACCCACGACAGCCGTACCCAGAGCTCAGCGCCCGCGCCGGGGCCAGCTGTACCCAGGGTGCAGTGCCCGGGACAGGGCTGGCCATACCCAGAGCTCAGCGCCCGTGACAGTCGTACCCAGAGCTCAGTGCCCATGACAGCCATACCTGGAGCACTGCACCCGCGAAGGCACCAGACCCCTCCGAGGGGCAGGGCAGAGGGACAGCCATATTGAGCTGAGCAGCTGTGACAGGGTTTTCTGGGGGAGCACTGCAATCTTGCCTTGCCAGGGGCTGCTACCACAGGGGCATCCCAATGTGTTGTGTGAGGCATCCTGGAAGCCCAGGGGCTGAGGGCAAATGCCAAGAGCCTGGTAGTCCCAGGTACCTTCCATAAATTGGTCCAGAGCGTGGTTTGTGTAGCAGACAACCAGGAAAGGTCTCTGGTCCTTCCACCACTGAGACTGATTCCTCAACAGGATCTCCACGATCTGGAGCCCAATGAAGGTTTTGCCTGGAAGGAAACGGCCCGTGGTCACTGGTGGGGCAGGGGCCTGAGACACGATCACAGGCCCTGCTGCTGCAGCAGGGAGGCCCTAGCAAAAATGCTCTTGGGGCTGCTGTTAACACCACAGAGGCAGCATCTCCAGCCATGCGTCTCCCTTGCACACAAGCCCCATTGGGGTGGGCTCAGCCCCTCCTGCGGCTGGGCCAGGGAGGATAAAACCCACCTGGGGGGTCAGGCTCACAGGCCATCGTGGCAGGCAGGGTGCAGAGCAGGAGTCACTGAAGCCGCAGGGCAGCCCAGAGCCATTGGGCAGGGAAGCAGAGCACGTACCTGTCCCCGGAGGGCCCTGGATCAGCACAAATTCCCTGGTCAGGGCCATTCGAATGGCCAAGATTTGAGACTTGTCTAAGTGAGGAAATGTCTCTGGAGACCAGATATAGGAGTCGCCGAGTCTCACGGCTGTCAGGTCCACCGCGGTCACGTGCCCCTGCAAGCCAAGAGCCAGGCATGTTCTCAACTGCCTCCTAGAGCCCTCCATGGGCTCAACCTGCCGGTGGCCCAGGTGTGGCGACGCGCGCTGCTGCCCTCTCCTGGAAGGACTCCGACGTGCAGGTGTTTCTGAGTGTCTACACTGGAGTGGGGCGGGGGGTAATTCTGGTTCAGGGGCCGGTTCTCACGTACTAAAATAGGAGGGTAGCCATGACAACACAAGCAGAGCAGGGGCTCGCTGCCCCGCGAGCAGTCGCACTGGAGCAGCGGCAGGGTCTGCATTTGGGCCTCTGCAGATCTCGCTGCCCTGTGCTACAGGAGACAGGTCACCAGGGCTCAGATCACACACACGGCTTGGGGCACAGAATGGGCCGCAGGGCCAGGGGAGAGCTAGGCAAGGTATTGATGGTGGGGGCGTTGTGGACTGTCACAGAGTGGCCGACTCTTTGAGAGGGAGGGAGGCCTCAGGCCACCTGGGACACACCTGACCTGCCTCCCCGGCAGCGAGAATGAAGGAAGGCTTGTGACAGAGGGTCCTGTGACTACAGCCTCCGTAGCAGTGGGCAGGACACCGGGCCAGCAGGTGTGGGGCGGGGCAGAGCGAAGCTGGGGCGAGAGGGGCTCTTGCAGCGCTCTGTGGGGAAGGGGGCCTCTGGGTCAGATCGGTCCGAGCGAGCGGCTGGGATGGTGCGTGCCAGTGATGCCGGCCTAGGATGTCCAGCACAGTCTAGTGGTCAGCGACCGGGCAGCCTGGCAGCAGGAATAATGGGCTGTGTCCACATGGCGAGCTGGGGCCGGACTGCCAGCTGGGGGGACACGCCCGCGCTAGCTCTGATCAAGCTCGTGCGCTAAACCAAGAGCAGAGCTGTCGCCGTGGCACAGGGGGGCCCCACCACGGGCGCGGGCCCATCCCAGACACTAGATCCCAGACACTAGGCACGCACTGCGGGGGCTGGTCCCTCGCCCTGGGCTCGGCAGGAGGGACGGAAACAGGGAGTTTCGCAAGGGAGTTCTCCAGGTGAAGGAGGAGCAAATACAGCACCTGTGGGGTAAGTGACTGTCTGCAGAGTGTGTGTGTGTGTGTGTGTGTTTGTGTTTGGGGGTTACTTGCTATGTGCTGAGCTTGTGTTTGTCAGTCTGGTTGTTTGTTTGAAGGACCGTGTGCTGTGACTGGCAGTTGGAGGCCGTGAGCTTCAAAGGAAGGTTTGAAAGCTCAAAGCCTCTGGTAATTGGCTGAGCCTTAATCAGTGGGCGGGGCATTAACTCAGGCCGGGGCTTTATAGAGCCGTGCACAGGCGACCAGGGAGCTTGCGACCAGGGGCTGCTAACAGGGAGTTTTGCAAGGGAGTTTGGGAAGGGAGTGGGGGTCCCTTGTCGGTCCTAGCTGTTCCCCTATAGTCCCCTTAAAACCTATACTCCAAACCATATTCCAAAACCCCTTTCTTTAAACCGCCCTTCCGTTAACTAGGAGACAATGCAGGCAGAAGCCCAGCAGCAGAGTGGGGGCTATCCAGTTTATTGCGTTGCATGTAGCATGTATGATTACCTGCCCTGTGGGCGGGCGGAGTATGTGTGCAGTCGGTGCAAGGAGCTCCTGGCCCTCAGAGACCACCTATGGACTTTGGAGGCCAGGGTGGTGAAACTGGAGGGGCTAAGAGAGGCAGAGAGGTATGTTGATGAGGCTTTCCGGGACACTGTGAACAGCAGGCAGGACAACATTCTTTACCCTTCGGCCTAATAGCCATGATGGACTCGCCACCATTGAATTTATCCAGTCCCTTTTTAAACATTATTAGTCCAGCCTTCACAACCTCCTCAGGTAAGGAGTTCCCAGAATTTGAGCTGTCGTCTGTGTGAAGAAACTCTTTTATTGTTTAAACTGCTACCGTATTAAATTTATTGTTTACCTATCTTGTATTGTGGGAATAAGTAAGAACTTCCTTAGTCCACTCCTCTCACACCACTCATGATTTTATATACCTCTAGCATATCCCCTTAGTCTACTCTTTTCCACAGCTGACGAGGCTTAGCCCTTGTTAACTCTTTCCTCATATGGACCTTCTCCAAACCCTAATCATTTAGTTGCCCTTTCTGACCCCTTTTCTAGTGCTTAGAATACTTTTTGCCCGGTGAGAGACCACAATCCGTACACAGTATTTCGAGATGTGGCCGGGACCATGGTTTATATAAGGGCATAATATATCTTGTCTTATTCTCGTATCCCCTTTAATGATTCTAACAGTTCCTGTTTGCTTGTTGACTGCCTCGCACACTGCGTGGACATTCAGAGAACACCACTGATGACCAGATCTTTTTCCTGACCGTTGTAGATAAATTGACCCTCATCATATTGCTAATTACAGTGGGTTATTTTCCAATGCATAACTTTACATTATCCACCATATCATTAAATTTCATTTGTTGCCACCACTTAGTTTTGTGAGAATCTTTTGAAGTTCTTCACAATCTGCTTTCGGTCTTAACAATTGAAGTTTAGTATCAATCTGCAAACTTTGTGACCGTCACTGTTTAACCTTTCTTCTAGATATTCACATTGCAATAAATTGAATAGGATTGTCCTAGACTGACCCTTGGGGAACCCCCTGAGTTAACCCCTTCCATTTCTGAGAATTACCATATTCCTACCTTGGTCCCGTTCTTTTTACCAGTTCAACTGAAAGACCTTCCCTTTACCCATGAAGCTAAATTTACGCAATAGAGCCTTGCAGACCTGTCAAAGGTTTCTGAATCCAAGTACACTATGTGACTGGATCCCCCTCTTCCACGTGTTGTTGAACTGCCTTCAGAACTTCTAATAGATTAGTAGACACGATTCCCCCTTTACAGACACCCATGTGACTAATCCTTCAACATTGATGTTTGCTCGTGTCTGACAATCTTGGTTCTTCCATCTATTGTTGATAATTGCCCGCTAACCGATTTTAGACTTATTGCTTAATATTGCAGGATCACCTCAGAGCCCTTTTAAATTGGCGTATATTGCTAACTTCCAGTCATTGGGTCCAGAAGCCATTCAAGGACAGGTTCAAACCTTAGTAATAGTTCCGCAACTTCAATTTGAGTTTTCAGAACTCTGGTGAGCATCTGGTCCGGGGACTTGTTAATGTTATTTTATCAATTAAATACAACACCTCGTCACGGAGTGTGGGGGAGTCTGGCCGCCCCCCTTTTCCTCGGGACCACAGAACTCTTGGCCAGCCATAAAACAGAAGATTATTGGACAACAGGAACAGGTTACAGCACTAGCATACGCAGTAACCCCTCACTGAGTCTCTGCTTCAGTCTTGAATCACTTAGAACCATGATCCGCCACACAGC
>NC_133770.1:301528156-301546122 GCF_003597395.2 Chelonoidis abingdonii | reverse complement strand
GCCCCTCAAGCTCTTCGCAGCCCCCTTGCTTGCACAAGCTTCCAGCCAGATCACACTTGCGCCGGCTTGGCATACGTCTGTCCTCCTGGCCACTCACAGCTCGGAGTATGAGGTGGGGCTCAGCCGCTCCGCACGGTTTCCAGTAGGGACCTGCCTAGTTGCAGCCAGCCAGTTCGTTGAGGGTACACCATCCTTCTCTTGCCCCAGCACACGGTTCGATAGCTGCAGGACTCCTCGTGCGCCGACTGAGACTGCTCACTTGCAATCCCCCGGTGTAGGACCCAGTTACTGCAAAGTCCTTCTCACTGGCACACCACTCCCAGGGGTTTAATCACCCCTTCGTTTTTACTGCTCCCAGTCACTTACATGCAGGAAGCGCCTCCACGGGGGATGACAGTTTATCCCACCGACTAACAACATTGTCACGGTGCTGTGGGGAAGTCCTGCGTCCTGCACCCCTCTACTGCGCGATATCTCACATGTTGGCTCCTTAGCCCAGCTCTAGTAGCAACACAGTAAGGTTAGGTTGGACAACGGAACTTGGGGCAGGCACAGTCAGGACTTCTCAATCAAAAGTGGCCATTCTGGGGCTTTTCATGGGTGCTGGATCCCAGCTTAGTGATACCTGAATTCCGGCCCCACAGCCCAACCCCAAACTGAAAAACTACTCCCTCCTGCCGGCCCTTCCTTTGTCTTCGCTTCCCGGCCATAAGGTGGTGTGGACCTTTCCCCTCCAGGATTTACCCCTAGCTCAGATTTAACAGGCTCCTGGTGATCATCCATCCCACGTAGTCCTCCCGTGCTCTCCCGCTTCCCACACAGACAGCCCCTACCTCACATCACACCTCCTTAGTGACACTTCATCATGTTGACAGGTCGTTTCCTGCAGACTTTGTCAACCTACAAAAAGACCACCAGTTCAGTTTGGGCATCCCTCCCCTAACATCGCCTCAGCCGTAAGATCTTGAAGCAAAGAATCTTCATTTTAGTTTCTCCGCTCGTTATGACTTTTTATCGTTCTTTAAGCGCTCCCTTTTTGTTATATTCGGTATTGTCATACAGGCGGCCTCACTGGTTGTTTAGCAGGCTCCTGCCTGTCTTCTGAGGTGTAACGTTAAAAAGCATTTTGTTGATATGACCCTTGTGGAGGTTTTTGGCGAGCGCGATTCTTTCATGACTCCTCTTTGGCTTTTCTTATTACACTCTTGCAGCTTATGCTGTGCGGTGGTTTGTCTGGCTCCTATTTCTTATTTGCTCTCACCCAGGATTTACTCTTCCACTTTTTAAAGGACGTCTTTATCTTATGCACTGGCGGCGGCTTCTTTACATGGTTGTTTAGCCATGCTCGGTGGCTCTTTTAGTTCTTTTACTGTGTTTTTAAATTTGGTGGAGGTGGTGCATTGAAGTTGTGCCTCTATTATGTTGTCTTTTAAAAGGGCCCATGAAACTTTCAGTGATTTCACTTTCTGTCCATCTTGTTACTCTCTCCTCTACACTTGTGTATGGGTTTGAACGTGACACCCTCTCTCTCTCGCTCCTAGCTCCCTCCCCTCTTTGACATTATAGATTGCCACTTCACGTTGCTTTTGGGCTGTTGAAGGTGTTCTTCCCACCACGGGGGATGTTGAATGTATCCTGTCATATGGTCACTATTTTTATGCCAGGGGCGGTGTCCTGCTTATAGTTATCTCTTGGACCAGCTCCTGTTGCTCCACTCAGGATTAAATCAGAGTTGCCTCTCCCCTTGTGGGTTCCCGTTCCAACTGGCTCCAGTAGAAGCAGAGATGATTGGTAAGCGGGTAGTAGTCGGAAGAAATGTGTCTGCTGCATTTGTCTTGTAAGTGAAAGATGTTTCACCAGTCATTATGGGGATAATTTAGAAATCCCTCACTATTATTTGCTGTTCTTAATTTTTGAAGCCTCTCTAAATTTCCCTAGCAGTTTCAATCATTGCCTATTACTTTCCTGGTCACGCGTCGCAGGTAGCGGATAATAGATCCCTAATGTTATATTTTTGCACATTAGGCTATTGACATCTATTCCATAGCGATTCTGTGGGAACATGATGCGCCTCTCGCGACTTGAATTTTGTACTTCATGTGTTGAATTACATTGGTTCTTTGCCAGGGTATTAGTTGGCCACTCCACCCTCGCTACGAACCTGTGTACTGTCCTTTGCTGTTATATTGTGTACCCCAGAGATTGAGATTGCTCGTCCCACCCTTTGATTGCTTCAGTCACCAGGTTTCTGTGATGGCCTGTTATATCATCCAATGTGGGATCCTCTTTCCACCAGGGAGTCCAGTTCACCCAGGCGTCTGATTTATTTAAGGATGTCTTAGCATGTTGTGGGTAGACAATGCACTTTATAAAACTTGTCCTTGGTTTATTTGTTGCCCTTTTCTTGATTGTGCCAGATTCTTTTTCTTGTTGCCTGGCCGAGGGGCGAAATGCTTCAACCCCCAGCAGCGGAGATGCATCCTCCAGGGCGTACGGGCTCAGGACATTTCTCGGTGGACAGGCGGATGCTGTTGACTGATAACTCCATCGGTGTCTGGCCCTTAGACATTTATTCTCTTCCGTCCTCTGCCTCTGACTATAACCATGGAGATTCTCTAATCATCAGTATCTCTTCCCCTTAAGAGAATAGTTTTGTGTTCTCGGAGTCCAACCAATGCTCCTCTAGCAGGCAGTGCGGCGTGGTTCCCCATCTCCTGACGTTTGAAAAAAAAGTGCTGGTGATAAAACAACTTTTATAATTGACTTCAGGATAGGAGGTAGGCATGTCTGTTAGTGTGGAGTCTGTAAGAAGCAGCAGAGTAATCCCTGTTTCTTTTTTTTTTTGTAGTTTGTTCTTTGCTTTTTTTCCAATGATATTGGTTTTTTTATGGCACTTATAGGAGCTAAACGCGAGGGACGTTTTGGGAGCGTGGCTTCGGTGGCGTGAATACCCACTTTGTCAGATGCAGGTTTCACTCCTACGAAAGCTACACCTCCAAAAACCGTCTGCTTGTCTCATAACGGTGCACCATCAGGACTTTTATCTTTGCTGCTTGTAACCTATCTGAATGTTCAATGCGCTGGCTCAGTCTGGTTCCACTTTTGGTTTAGGTGGAGCCCATCTCTTTCTGTTAAACAGGTCACTCCCATCCCAAGAGTTGTTCCCCAGTTTCCTAACGAAGTGTTAACGCCCTCCTCTCTCACACCATCGTCTGTCATCACGCAGTTGAGGACCTCTCGAATCTTCTGCCTGCCTACTGGCCTGAGCGTGGAAACCTGGGAGTGCTATTTTCGAGAATGCCACATAGATTCCTGGTATTCAGTCGTTGTCCTTAGCGGCTTCTAAATCCTGGCTTCCAGGAAATCTCTCCTACCGTTCCCTATGATCATTGGTACCTACATGTACCACGACCATCCGGCTCCTCCCGCAGACTAGCATAGTCTGTTCTAGTATGCTCGAGAGATCCGCAACTTCGCACCGGCAGGCAAGTCACCAACGGTTCTCCCGGTCATCACAGACCCCAGCTAACGTAAGCTCCTCTCTAATGATCGAATCTCCACATTCACTAACACCCTGCCTTTTCCTAGTCCAACTGGAATTTGCCCTCCCCTGGGGAGGTAACCTGCAGTTGGCGAGAGGGCACATCAGGCACATCTGGGAGGAGGTGCCCAACTATTAGAAGGTGTTTCCTTCTGTCCCATTGACTGCTCTGCTTCCCTGGGCCTTTCGTTTCCTCCTCAACAGCACAGAGGCTGTTGACGGGGTGGGGCAATTCTACAGTTGTTCCTTCAGAGGATGGAGATGGATGGCAGGAGAGAGATCACTTGATCATTGCCTGTTAGCTTCACTCCCTCTGGGGCACCTGGCATTGGCCACTGTTGGTAGACAGATACTGGGCTAGATGGACCTTTGGTCTGACCTGGTACGGCCGTTCTTATGTTCTTATGTTCTTAAATGGGCAGCTGGCACGCGCCGGGCGTTATGGGCGAGGCCCCGAGGCTGCCCCTCCCCCAGCCCACTCCACGGCACCGGTAGCCAGCAGGTTACCCCAGTGGGCAAAGCACCCAGGCCCCAGGCCCTGGCTCTTTAAACCCCTGTGAGTGCCCAAACTCCTGGTAATCAGGCCTGCATCTTGTTGCCGGCGTCCCCGCAGCAGGGCACAAAGCGCTGCACCGCCTTTGCTGTTCAATGTGGTTCTCCTCATGCCCTCGGCAGGGCAGTTACCCCATGGTACAGATGGGAAATTGAGGCACGGAGATACTTGCCCAAGGTCCCTCAGGAAGTCCGTGCTGGTGCAGCGAATTGACACCCCCTCCTCCCCCGTGTCCTAAGCCAATGCCCTACCCCTGGCCCAGCCTCCCCTCCTACCTGCCCCTCCCTGCTACCCCAGACCTACCTCAGATGTGTCCCCCATGGGCTCTTTGTCGGCTCGCCCAGTGGGGCGCAGAACAGAGAGGTCAAAGGTCACGTCCTTTCCGAAGTGTGTGGGTGGGGCGACGGGGGTGCGGCACTGCACGATGTAGTTCTGGAATGGCACCAGGGTGGGGTCCAGCTCCTGCAGCCCCTCCAGCACGTGCCTGTAGGACTCGAAGAAGGCCGGCGACTCCACCATGATGAAGTTGGTTTTCCCCAGGTGCCTCATCAGGAGGTCGCTGTGGTTTGCCTTAATGTCCAACCACACGGCCCCCTTCAGGAGCTCAGGCCTGTTGCCCCCCACCACAGTCCCAAACAACACCTGGCCACAGTCACTGGAGATGAGGCAGGTCAGGGAGCCACTCAGCAGCCGTTTGGAGGAGGTGTGGGAGGAGCCCTGCGGGGCCTGGAACCTGGCCATGTATATGGCACCGACTGGGGAGGTGCCCACCTTTGCCAGCTGCACGTTCCTATAGACCCGCAGCCCCCTCTGCTTCCCAGCGCCCCCAAACACGTTCTGCAGGGAGAAGTGAGCCGAGATTCCGCTCCTCAGGGGCCGGACGAAATCCTCCCGCAGCAGCCGGAAGTGCGTGTCCAGGTAGGCCGTGTCGCTTGCGTATTTCCCGACGGGGAGGTTGCGCTTCAGCTTCTGCCCAGGGTCGACGAATATCTCCTCCGGGGTTGGGAAAATGGGGATCGTGTGGAAATCCTCCTGCCAGGCTGGTGAGGCGAGGGGCGCACTGCACTGTGGGAAGGTCGAGTCCACCAGGATCTTGGTGTCATGAAGCCGTTTCTGGATGATCCACGTAAACTGAAAGCCGCGGCTCTGGAGTCTCTGGGCAGTGGCAAAGAGAAGGTCCACAGGGTAGCAGAGGAGGGTCTTCGTCTGCTCGGGGCACGCTGTCAGCAGATGATGCAGGGCAGCCACCGTGTCCTCCATCACCTCCTGGGAGATCTGCCCGTCCTGGTGCTGGAAGCTCTCCAGCTCAGCAATGAAGCCTAGCAGGCTCCTGAGCACGAAAGCTGGTCTCAGCACCACGGCCAGGACCGGCTGGACCAGCTCCGGCTCACCAGCGCTCTCCACCGCCACCTTCAGGGCCCGCAGCAGCGTATACACCCTGGCGGGGCTCAGGCCGGGGCTCTCCACGACCTGCTCCAGCTGGAAGTCGTGGTCCAGCAGGAAAGGTAGGAGTTGCTGGGGGCTGTGGTCACAGAGCTTTTCCAAGTCAGTGAGGATGGTGCAAGGATCCGTCCTCCAGCTGGGCCCTGGCTCTGGGGAGAGCCGGGCAGCTTTCGGTGGCCCTTGCCCCCAGGCACTCTCAGGCCAGTCCAGCCACCTCCTCTTCTGGCCAGACATTTCTCCACAGGGCAGGAGCTGCTCAGAGACAAGAGGAATCGGTGTTGCAGTACAAGCCCCCATTCCCACCCTGCCTGCTCACGGGGGCTCCACACCCAGCTCCAGAGAACGGAACTGGACCCATAGAGCCTCCTCGTTAACGCCATACTAATGGCTTTGCCCCATGACTCCAAACTGAGGGAGCTGCACACCCTGCTGAGATCAGAGAACCACCCTAAAGGGGCGGGGCAGGGGGGTCGTCCTGGACACTGGAGCGAAAGCCGCGAGGTGCAGTGAATGAGGCCATGCACAGAAGGCAGAAACGAGAGATGAGCCCACCTGCGTCTGCCTGTCGCTGGCTGCTGGGGGCTGGTCAGCCGCTCCCCTGGGGGCCACGTAGCCCAGAATTGCCCACTGGGAGCTCCTTGCACCATGCTCTGCGGGCACTGGTTGGACACAGCACGGGGTGGATGGGTCAGGGGCTGGGGGTTCGTCTGTTCAGCATGGCCAGGTGCTGCTCAGTGGGCAGAGGGTGGGGGCATCGCGGCGAGGACGGCGTGGGGGGATGCAGGGGTGAGTGGAGGGGGCTGGTGAGCCGGTCCCCTGGGGAGTCTCCCAGCCAGGAGAGCTGGTGATAATATTGTATGTCTACCTGAGGGGCCCACAAGCACCTTCCACCTGTCCAAGGGGCAGCTCTGCTGGGAGGGGCAGGGGGAGATTTGGGCAGACAGCTCCTGGGAGTTCTTTGGAGCCCGGCACAGCAGGCAGGAGCTGGCCCAAGGGGCTGTTGTGGCACCTCCGTCCCTGATCCCGCAGACCCTGGTGGCACCACTTGTCTGCCTCCGTCCCTGACTCCCCAGCCCCCAGGGCCACCCATCTGCATCCACCCCTGGTCCCCTGTGCCACCTGCCTGCATCCACCCCCTCGCAGCCCGCAGTGCCACCCGCCCTTATCCACACCCCCTGCAGCTTGTGGCTTCCACCTGCCTCCATCCCTGACTCCCCAGCCCCCAGGGCCACCCATCTGCATCCACCCCCTCACAGCCCCCAATGCCACCCACCCTTATCCACACCCCCTGCAGCTTGTGCCTTCCATCCGCCTCCATCCCGGAGCCCCCCCAGTGCACCTGCCAGTGCCTGTGCCTGAGCCCCCTGCCAATTTCTGTGGTTTTACAGCCACACTGTCTGCTCTCCCCCCATCCTGTTGTGTCTCCTGGATGGAGAGTCCCGTTAGCAGCCTGGAGGGAGCCCACTAGCTTAGCTTCCCTCTGCATACCTGGCACGTCTGTCACTGTGCCCCTGCCTCTGGTACCTCCCCAAGTGCAGAGCGAGGCAGGGTCCTGTCCAGGGCGCTGAGCTGGGCAGCCGGGTCCGGTGCTGAGCCAGGTGGGGTCCTGTCCAGGGCGCTGAGCTGAGTAGCTGGGTCCGGTGCTGAGCCAGGCAGGGTCCTATCCAGGGCACTGCGCTAAGGGCAGCTGGGTCTGGTGCTGAGCCGGGCAGGTTCCCTTGTAATAAGAGACTGTTGGCAGCCCTAGCTCCCGCCCAGATGCTGCCTCTGAGCAGAGAAATAGAAACTTATATTTCCTGCTCTGGTGCCCTCTGGGTCCTAATACAGGTCTGACAATGCTGCCTGGGGGGAGCTGAGATCATTCAATCTGGGTGAACTGCAAAATAATGGGGGCAGACAAACCCCAGACGCTGGTGGATATTCCGCTACCTAGATTTAGCAGGCAGCACTGAACAGCTCCTGTAGTACCTCACTGGTTACTGAGAAGTTCAAACACCGCAGTTCCCTTAAAGTGCCCAGCCTCAGGCCTCCGTCCAGACACACAAGGCAGAGATGATGACGATTCCTGAAAATCTTCTCTCATCATATAAAAGAAAAGGTTCTTTCAACCCCAAAGGGTCAGACACACACCCAGGTCCAATTATAACTTAGATCTTACCCAAAATACACTATACTCAAGTCTTATTAACTAAGCTAAAATTTATTAAAAAAGAAAAGAGAGAGAGTGTTGGGGTATGGCTACACTGGCACTTTACAGAGCTGCAACTTTTGTGCTCAGGGGTGTGAAAAAACACACCGCTGAGCGCTGCAAGATGCAGCGCTGTAAAGCCTCAGTGTAATCAGTGCCGCAGCGCTGGGAGCGCGGCTCCCAGCACTGCAAGCTACACCCGTAGTATAGACAAGCCCTGTTTGCTGACATCCCAAGTCTGACAAACACCTCCCTTCTACCTCTAACCATGCAGGCTGCATTTCAAAGATCTGGTTATTTAATCTTTCCTAACCAGTCTCTAAAGCTCGGCCCTGGTGAGGTCAGTCTGGAGGTAATTAACCTTTCTGGCCCTGTCACCTCCAATGAGATATTAGATCACACTCCTAACATTGTCTGGCCTCGGCTCCACGGCATGAGCGAGGGTCTAGCCCTAGGGCTGGGTTGGGCGTCTGTACAGGCAGCCATCGCCCCCATCCCTGGCTGGAGGGCTGCATGGATTGGCCAGGAACAAAGGTGATGGCACGGTGAGGGGGTGGGGGCCACCCACACCAGCTCCCTCCAGCAGCAGGGGCAGCAGGGCACTGCCCTGGAGGGGGCTGTGAGAGGGACGGGTGGGGTGGGACCATTTGCTGACCACATGGGGGCATTTTATTTTTATGCATTGTAGTTTGGGCTTGGCTCCTCATGGGCCCAGCCCTGGCCTCCCATTCAGCTGAGGAAGCTGGTCGCACCAGTGCTTGAGTGACATGTTGCCAAGTCGCAGTGCAGGGCAGTGTTTTCAGAGCCGGCATCGCGGGTTGTGGTATTGGGCTAGTTTGCTCATAATCGGCTGCATTTGGGCTGCTTAGATTTAATTCATGAAAGGAAACAGAATAGCTGTAATTCAAAACGCTGGGTTGTCATAAACAGAAGTAGGAGTTAATAGCAACGAAGTACTTTATATCTCTTTTGACTGTAAAGGGTTAACAAGTTCAGTGAGCCTGGCTGTCACCTGCCCAGAGGACCAATCAGGGGACAGGATACTTTCAAATCTGGAGGGAGGGAAGTTCTGTGTGTGCTGTATGTTTGGTGTTGTTCTCTCTGGGTTCTGAGAGTGACCAGACGTGCAACCAGTTTCTCTCCAATCTCTCTGATACAGGCTCTTTATCAGTTCAGAATAGTGAGTACTAGCAGATCAGCGAGTTAGGCTTATGTTTGTTTCTTTATTTGCAAATGTGCATTTGCTGGAAGGATTTTAATTTGTACTCGTATACTTGGCTGGGAGGGTATTCCAGTGTCTATAGCTGAAAGACCCTGTACCTAATCCATCTTAAATTTACAAAGATATTTTACTGTTTTTCTCTTTAATTAAAAGCTTTTCTTGTTTAAGACCTGATTGTTATTATTCTGGTGTGAGACCCCAGGGACGGGGCTGGATTCACCAGGGAATTGTGGGGAGAAAGGAGGGAAGGGGGGAGAGAGGCTAATTTCTCTCGTGTCGGATACTGTCTCTCTCAGGGAGAGTCTGGAGGGGGAAGAGAAGGAGGGGGAAGGGGATTTTCCTCTCTGTTTAAGATTCAAGGGGTTGAATCACAGTGATCTTCCAGGGTAACCCAGGAGGGGAAGCCTGGAGAGGCAACGGTGGGGAAAGGTTTACTTTCTTGTGTTAAGATCCAGAGGGACTGAGTCTTGGGGTTCCCGGGCCGCATGAAGGTTTTGGGGGGACCAGAGTGTACCAGGCACTGGAATTCCTGGTTGGTGGCAGCGCTACAGGTTCTAAGCTGGTAATTGAGCTTAGAGGAACTCATGCTGGTACCCCATCTTTTGGACGCTAAGGTTCAGAGTGGGGAATTGTACCATGACACGGGCCCTGAGCCCTGGGGCGGCGGCCTGGTTGGTGGAGGTGAGGGGTTATTGATGTCACAGCAATGCTGTGTCAGGTCTCTCCTGAGGGGGCTGGGCTGTCCGGGCTGAGGCGAGATTTCCAGCTGCAGGGAGAGCTGTGAGCCGTGGCCATGCCGAGCGCAGGTGGCACTTGCCGGCTCGGCTGCTCCCTGGTGGGACACAAGCTGGAAGTGCAGGTCCTGAGTCACAGCCTCTTCCCCCTGTGGGGGCTCCGTGTCTGTGTCCCTGGACCGAATGGCCTGGCTGAGGAGAGCGGGTGGGGACTGGGCTGTGTGCGTGCATGTGGGGGCAAGCAGGCCCCTCCCTGTTCCGCTCCCCTCTCTGCTTTCAATGGCCCTTGCTACAAACAGAGGAGCACTGGCTTGGACTCCTGGTGGGGACCCTATGGCCCATGGCCTCCCTGCTCTGTGCTGCCCCAGGAGCAGGCCTGTGGGGAAAGGACCATGGGGATCTCCATTAACCCAGCCTTCCCCTGTAATACGGCCATCTTGTGCCTCCGCGAACCCCAGGGCTGGCTCTGAGATTTCCTTCCTGGTGCTAAGAGCCAAATTCTTCCCCCGCTCATTACTTTGGGAGTTGGAGACACGTGTCTCACAGCCACACTTGGCCTTAAGTGTTCAGTATCTTAGTGCAAGAGACGCTGTTCTTCCCACAGCTGCCCATTGCTGTTGACTATCTGTATGGGACTATTCAAAAATACATTACAGCCTCATTGGTCTGCAGTGCCCTTTTCTGACCCCGCAGGAGACTCTCCCCAGTTCAGAATGGCACCCAGGGCTGTGGAGGGGCGGAGTTGTTACTGTTTGCGCTTTTTGTGGAGATTCGGTTCCCACATGCTGAGCTGAGTGATTGCGTGTAGTGCTGGTGTCCACTTTCTGGGAAAGTCAGGGAACAAACTCTGTTTCGCTCCATAGCTCAGAGTTCTTTACAGATGCTACATTTTCCATCCCTCCTGTAAATGAGAAACCCATTTTACAGATGGGATCACTGAAGCAGTGATACTGTACATTTCTAGTCTTTTCAAAGAAAATCATTCCAGTTTTTGATGAGAAGAATGTTCAGAATTTTTTCAGAGGTCTTCTGCACGGGTATTTCTGCCTTGTTTAATGTCCATAATGGTCTCTCCAGCAAGATAGAAATGAATGTGCAGGTGCTGCATACACTGACACCACCATGACACAAAGTACAGTCCAATGCATAAAACAAACTGAAAAAGAGAAACAGACACTTTTTTGTTAATGTCTTTCAGTTGTACACATCTTAGGTGTCACAACCAACCGCACAGTGTTGTCTCTGAGTCGATGTGCCAGGGCCACACGATGAGTCACTGAATCAAAACTGAGAGAGCAAGTCAGGAATCGAAACAGAGAGCTGGTGCTCCGTTCTTTGTTAGAGTCAGTAGATGCACTGCTATGGAGTGTATATTCGGGGAAGCAGCCAAATATCTTGCCTAGGTGTGCACCATATCCCTAGGTCAGTGCGTAGGCACTTCCTTTCCCAATGGAGAGTGAACCAGAAGCAATTGACCAGCTGGAATATTTGTCATATAAAACTTAGATGATTTGGGTGAGGGAAACAAAGAGAGCCTGTTAAACACATTTGTTGCCGGAGGGAGAGACTCTTCAAATTTTCTACCAAATTTATCACAAAGAAAGGAGTTGTCCTCTCCCCCACATAAATGTGACAACTCTTTCTAGCTCTCCTCCACTATGTTAGTGAGCATGGTGTGGGTATAATCATAGAACGAGGGAAGTGTAGGACTGGCAGGGACTTGAGAGGTGGTCTAGTCCAGTCCCCTGCACTCACAGCAGGACTAAGTATTAACTAGCCCAAGAGTAGGCAACCTACGGCACGGGTGCTGAAGGCGGCACGCAAGCTGATTTTCAGTGGCACTCACACTGCCCGGGTGCTGGCCACTGGTCCGTGGGGCTCTGCATTTTAATTTAATTTTAAATGAAGCTTCTTAAGCATTTTAAAAACCTTATTTACTTGACATACAACAATAGGTTAGTTATATATTATAGACTTATAGAAAGAGACCTTCTAAAAACATTAAAATGTATGACTAGCACGCGGACCTTAAATCAGAGTGAATAAATGAAGACTCGGCACAGCACTTCTGAAAGGTTGCCGACTCCTGAACTAGACCATCTCTGACAGGGGTTTGTTCAACCTGCTCTTAAACATCTCCAATGATGGAGATTCCACAATCTCCCTGGGCAATTTATTCCAGTGCTTCACCACCCTGACAAAGTTTTTCCCTAATGTCCAACCCAAACCCCTCTTGCTGCAAGTTAAGGCCCTTGTTTCTTGTCCTGTCCTCAGGGGTTAAAGAGCAATTTTTCTCCCACCTCCTTGTAACATCTTTTATGTACTTGAAAACTCTTATGTCTGCCTCAGTCTTCTCTTCTCCAGCCTAAACAAACCCAATTTTTTCAATCTTCTCTCAGAGCTCATGTTTTCTAGACCTTTCATCATTTTTGCTGCTCTTCTCTGGACTCTCTCCAATTTGTCCACATCTTTCCTGAAATGCGGCTCCCAGAACTGGACACAATGCTCCAGTTGAGGCCTAACCAGCGCAGAGTAGAGCAGAAGAATGACTTCTCGTGTCCTGCTTACAACACTCCTGCGAATACAGCCCAGAATGAGGTTTGGTTTTTTTGCTACCATGTTACACTACTGACTCATATTTAGCTTGTGATCCACTATGACCCCTACATCTCTTTCTGCAGTATCCTTCCTAAGCAGTCATTTCCCATTTTGTACGTGTGCAACTGATCGTTCCTTCCTAAGTGGAGCACTTTGCATTTGTCCTTATTGGATTTCATCCTATTGACTTCAGACCATTTCTCCAGTTTGTCCAGATCATTTTGAATTTTAATCCCATTCTCCAAGGCACTTGCAACCCCTCCCAGCTTGGTATCGTCCACAAACTTTATAAGTGTACTCTCTACGCCATTATCTAAATCATTAGTGAAGATATTGAACAGAACCGGACCCCTCTCATTATGCCCTTCCAGCATGACTGTTGTCAAGGTTCCTTTCCCACTCTGAACTTTAGGGTACAAATGTGGGGACCTGCATGGACACTTCTAAGCTTAATTACTAGCTTAGATCTAGTAACTCTGCCATCATCCAGAAATTTCAGTGTCTGGAGCACTTCCTGTCCCCCCAAAACTCTCACCCTCCTGGGTGGCCTTGAGGACTTCACCAATTCCCTGGTGAACACAGATCAACCCTTGGATCTTAAAACAAGGAGAATTAACCATCCCCCTCCTTTCCCCACCAATCCCTGGTGAGTCCAATCCATCCCCTTGGATCTTAAAACAAGGAAAAATCAATCAGGTTCTTAAAAAGAGCTTTTAATTAAGAAGAAGAGAAAAAATCATCTCTGTAAATATGATGGAAAATACTTTACAGGGTAATCAAATTCGTATAGCCGAGAGGAATCCCTCTAGCCTTAGGTTCAAAGTTACAGCAAGCAGAGTAAATCCTCTCAGCAAAAAATAAGGACATTTACAGATTGAGAAACAAAAATAAGACTAATCCGCCTTGCGGCTATTAATTACAGTTGAAACCTGAGAGACTGATTCAGAAAGATTTGGAGAGCCTGGATGGACGTCTGGTCCCTCTTAGACCCAAGAGCGAACAACAAACAAAACAAAGAGCACAAACAAAGACTTCCCTCCACCAAGATTTGAAAGTATCTTATCCCCCTATTGGTCCTCTGGTCAGGTGTCAGCCAGGTTCACTGAGCTTCTTAACCCTTTACAGGTAAAAGAGGCATTAATCCTTAACTGTCTGTTTATGACAACTGTGAACCATTGATAACTACTCTCTGGGAACGGTTTTCCAACTAGTTATGCACCCACCTTATAGAAGCTCCATCGAGGTTGCATTTCCCTAGTTTGCTTATGAGCAGGTCATGTGAGACAGTAACAAAAGCCTCACTGAAGTCAAGATACACTACATCTACTGCTTCCCCCCAGCCACAAAGCTTGTTACCCTGTCACAGAAAGCTATCAGGTTGGTTTGACACAATTTGTTCTTGACAAATCCATGCCAACTGTTACTTATCGTATTATTATCTTCTAGGCGTTTGCACACTGATTGCTTAATTATTTGCTCCAGTATCTTCCTGGGTATTGACGTTAAGCTGACTGGTCTGTAATTCCCTGGGTTGTCCTTATTCCCCTTTTTATAGATCAGCACTATATGTGCCCTTTTCCAGTCCACTGGAATCTCTCCCATCCTCCAGTTTTCAAAGATAATCACTAATGGCTCAGATATCTCCTCGATCAGCATCTTGCGTATTCTAGGCTGCATTTCATCAGCCCTGGTGAGTTGCAGACATCTAACTTGTCTAAGTAATTTTTAACTTGTTCTTAGCAATATGTCACTTCAGGGAATGGTAGGGATACAGTGGACAGGGCTCCATGGGTTCGCTATCATATACAAATTTTTGACTGAATACGGGGTTGCTGCAGCCCTTCATTCTACTTCCTTTTGGTGAAGGAGAGGTTTCAGCTGAATATTAAATATGTTGTGATCTTCGTATACATGCTGTACTTGAGAGGTTGGAGGAAGGGGAGGGGAAAGGATCATGCTTGTTACAAGAAAGCCTTTGGAGCGTGGGGTTAAATAACATTTGTCACTGATTCCTGTGCTTCTGAGCCACTCAGCGCAGGCGGAAAGGAAGTAGAGACTGTAACAAGGCTGCCTCTGGCGGGACCCAACTGAGAGAATCAATTCAGGACAAATTGCTCAGAGCAGGGCAGTCACAGCCCCAGGCTGGGGTTTCTCTGCACATCAAGGCAAACCCAGCCAGCCAGCCAGAGAGGACTTTGGTCTCACCCCACTGGCTGACCACAAGTCACACAAGCAATTTCCTTAGACACTCCAGTCTCCCAATATCACCACCAGTTCCACCCGTCCTGGGGATGAATGGTTATGCAAACCAATACCCCAGTAAAAGAAAAAGGTTCTTTCAATCCCAAAGGACCAAGCCCCAGACCCAGGTCTACAATATAACCTCAGATCTTACCCACAATACACTGTTGCCAATCCTTAGAATCTAAAATCTAAAGGTTTATTCATAAAGGGAAAAAATAGAGATGAGAGCTAGAATGGTTAATGAATCAATTACATACAGTGATGGCAAGTTTTAGTTCAGGCTTGTAGCAGTGATAGATAAGCTGCAGGTTCAAATCCCCACCAGATGGTCTTCAGTCTTTGTTCAAGGCTTCAGTTTGTAGCAAAATCCTCCAGAGTAAAGTAGTGACGAATTGGGAATTTCTTAATATTTGCCTGAATACGTGTTGGTGCTCAGTGTCCCTACTGCAGTTCTAATATCTAGGTGGTGAATAGGGTGTGTAATTGCTGCAGAGGAAGGCCAGTGCACCTAAATGCCTGCACTCGTCTCTAGCAATGATGGCCCGGACCCCTCCCCTGCAAAGGTGCACTAAAGGTTTGAGAGTGTTGAGACAAGGATCAGGTGACCTCTGGCCGGGAAAGGGGTGAGCAGAGGAGGAGGGGCTGGAGGGTGTTAGTCTGAGTGGCGGGGAAAGGATGAGGCAGACGTGGGGTCTGGCTCACTGGTCCCTCAGATGGACGGCCGAGGGTCTGTTCGCTGTATCTTACAAGCTTGTTTTAGACCCTGTTCTGTCATCGAATGAAAAAAAAAACCGACGTGTTACTGGGGCTGAGGTCACAGTCTGCATGCGAAGTGTGCAGACCCTGGCTCCAGAACCTCACCTGGTGGCTCGCTGTGGGCACGGAGGGGCAGAGGATGCTGAATGCTCCAAGGAGAGACCCAGGAGGTGAAGCCATGTGAGCTTCTTGCCCTGAACAAGTCTGCTCCAAGGGAGAGGAGGCTCCCAAAGTCCTGACTGGCTTTGTGGGGAGCAGTTCCAGAGCATCGCCCGGGGACTCTGTGACAAGAAGCAGGATTGAAGACAAGATGGAGAAGATGCAGCTGCCTTTTATAGTCCTTTTGCCATGTGGCTTGTGCTTCCTTTGTTCCAAACACAAGCTACCGAGCACATGGCCTGGAAAACCTCAGAGTTCTGTCCAAAAGCCTGGCCCTGCCTTGCTGAGTTACAAGGAGTATCTGCCTTCTCTCAATGGGTCAGTTGTATAGCAGATGGTCCTTAATGGGCCATCAAGCAGGCCAGGCAGAACTGACGCCACATTGTCTGGGGTGTCACCCAGAAGCAGAGCACAAGTGTGAAATACAGACAGTACAGAGCCAATACTTATAACTTTAAATACACAAGTGATACCTGCATACAGACAGTATAATCATGACCAGCAAATCATAACCTTGTCTTAGACACCTCACTTAACCTTCTTGGTACATGATTTAGTGCCACTATATAACCTTGGTTGCAACAATGTTCTATACAGTCACAATTAATGTCACTAACGTCACAGAGACGCAGCTGCATACAATGCCTGGGAAGTGAGTTTAAAGCAGTTTCAGGTTCAGGACTTGCCAATTTAATTTGTCCTGTTTTGTTTAGACCATCTGCCAACCTCAACCAGGATACAAGTAACAATGTTGGGCAGTTCCCTCATCTCATAGCTTTGTTGCTAACGCAGACAAACTCCTGCTGGGGGCCTGTAGCTTTAAAAAAAATAATCGAATCTGTGCCAGGCATCTAGTGAAAGCTCGTTTGTTCTTCCAAAGTCTTAATGGGAACAGTTTGTTTCAACAAACACCTTGGGTTACTTTGGGGCTAGTGTTTGTGTGACTTTGGGCTATTTTAAAGCAGGAAAAACCTGGCCACCCCATTAGGGGGGTCCTTGAGTCAGGCACGTGCCTTTACCTCAGCCTAGACTTGTTGCTCCCCAGATTTCTGGATTTTTAGGGAGCTTCCTGTGGGATGGTCTGTGGCTCTAATCGTGTCTATAATTTCTCTGAAGGGAGGGCCCCAGGGTACAGGGCCCATCTCCACAACAGTGAAATAAAGTGAACAGACAGAATGTGCAGTTTGGCATTTACCAGCAGCTCGTGCTGCCGTGTTAGCGCTGCGGGAGGAGCCCTAACCTGGCCACTGCTGGACTGGGTGTGGTGACAATCCTCCCTGAACCCACTCAAGGGTTGGGCTGGCTTTGGGTGTGAGGCTTTTCCCGTTTACTTGTTTTGAAAACGGAGGGAAAGTGAAAGTAGAGGCAGCAGCTGTGGAGGTGCTGGGCACCGCCCAAAGGCAGGACTGCAAGGAACTCAGTGGCTGAGCAGAACTGGGCTCTGTCCCTGCCCCATTGGTCTGCAGTTCAATTTTTGCTCCTGCTGGCATCAGCCATTAACAACTATGGAGTCAAACCCCTGATTTCACACCATCCCAGCAGACCTGGGGAATGTGGCAGAGCCAGCCTGCACCAGTAGCTCTGCCAGGACTGAGCTGCCCGGCTCACCTCCAGGGAGTGGGGTTCCCTGTTGTTTGCATGGCAGTAGCACCCAGAGGCCACAACCCTGACCAGGGCCCTGCTGTGTCAGTCCCTGCCCCACAGAGCTCAGAGCCTGAGAAAAGAGAGACATGGGACAGGAGGGGAAACTGAGGCATGAGCCTGGCATGCCTGGGGCAGCCTGCAGGACAGGGGCAGAGTCTGGAAGAAGGGACAGCATGATGCCATCACGGAGAGCTGCCTCACACCAGGTCACGGCCAGACCTTCCCCGGTGGCACTGCCAGCCACTGCCAGCAGGTGCTGTGGAGCAGGGCAGCCTCAGGCTCCAGGCCTGCTGTGCCTCCTGAGCCCCCTGCAGCCCCACAGCCCTGCAGCCCTAGGACCCCGCAGGTGCTGGCCGGCAGGAGACAGGGGGTGCTAGGACCCCGCGGGCACCGGGTCGGACAGGGTACGGGGCTGGATGCTAGGACCCCGTGGGCGCCGGGCAGGCAGAGTACGGAGCTGGGTGCTAGGACCCTGTGGGCACTGGGCGTGAAGGGGACAGAGGGGCACTAGGCCCCCACAGGTGCTGGCCACCAGGGGACAGGGGACCACTAGGACCCCGTGGATGCCGGGCAGGCAGGGGACGGAGCTGGGCACTAGGACCCTGCAGGCGCTGGGCGGGGAGGTACAGAGCTGGGTGCTAGGACCCCGCGGGCGCTGGGCAGGCAGGGGATGGGCTGGGCACTAGGACCCTGCAGGCGCTGGGCGGGGGGTACAGAGCTGGGCGCTAGGACCCCGCAGGCGCTGGGTGGGCAAGGTATGGGCGGGGCGCTAGGACCCTGCGGGCTCTGGGCGGGCAGGGTATGGGCGGGGCGCTAGGACCTCGCAGGTGCTGGGCGGGGTATGAGCTGGGCGCTAGGACCCCGCGGGCGCTGGACGGGCAGGG